>NW_010425504.1:57309-67183 GCF_000710305.1 Buceros rhinoceros silvestris
GAGCATTGCTTGAGAGATCTTTGCTTAGTTACTCTCTTTCCCCTTTCCTTCCACTGATAGTTGGACTCTATTAATTTCATTTGAACTATGGATTGAGGAAGAGTTAGAAGGTCTTAGAAAATAAAGATGGAAAAAAAAAAATTGTTCTTGGGTATCTGATTTGGCCCTTAGCCTGACGGACAGAGAGTCAAGATTCTACAATGAAGAAGAAATACTACACTCTGAAAGACTGTTTTCCAAAAGCAAATGTATTTACCTTGATGTTTTTTGACAATAGTACGTTTCTTTTTCCTTTGCCCCATATATTCCCTTCATGAAAACATCTTGCGATATAGGGTTCGGTTTTTATTATTGATTTTAAACATTTTTTACAACTTGATCATGAGATTATGTATTACTAGAACGTTGCTTACTAGCTTTAATGATCTGGTTTAGTATTATTTATTCTCTCACTGGTGATAACATTTTTCATTCTGGTTTTGAAGTGGTCATATTAAATGAATTGGGTTTTTTATGCAGACATAGAAAGTGGAAGCATGAAAATATCTGCAAGAAGTATAAATATTATGCTCACTTGCTTACTAGGACCTTTAAAAAGATCTCCAAATCATTGTGCTGTCCCTTTAAAAAGTAAAGTTCCAATAAAAATCCATTAACTACTTTCAAATATAGCAATCCTCCTGTCCAGCTGTGAAAAGTACTAGATGATACTTATTTGCCATTTGTGTTATTTACGGTCCATGACTTTTATGGTAACTGGTTCCTATTATTGGTTTCTATTAATGTAAAACATAAGTGAACATAAATGAGGCGTGAATCATTTCTTTTTATTAGCCGCACAGTCTTCACTCAGCGCTTGCAGTAACTCCAGCTGTGACTTGTTAGTGATAACCTATTTAAAGAAGGATATCTTTAAGAATAAAGGCTGTGATTAGGGTTCTTTGTCTCTTCATAGTTTCAGAAGGTTTTACTAGTTCATTGCAGGATCAACGAGGATGAAAATAAAATAAAAATTAATTAGCAACCCTTCTAAAATCAGAGTTGACACTAAACTGTCCTGAGCATAATATGACACTAATTATACTCCAGGTAAGTTTTTCCTGGTTAGTACTAAAAGCAAGACATAGGATATGTCATCTTGACTGTGCAGGAAAGGACTTCCTGCTGCTATTTATCTGTGTTAAATGGTAGATGCTGATTTGATCAGTTATTAAACAATATACTGTGGAAAAAAGATACAGATGTGTGTACAGAGACAGACTTTTGAATGAATTATGAGCTTTCTTTTTTTTGAGTAATGAAATTAATGTTGATTTAGACTTTTCAAAAATGGACTACACATCCATAGTATCGAAGTAATTACTCTGAATTGTATCAGAAGAATAGTATCCTAAGCCACGTATTAAGTTTCTTTTCAGGTAGCTTTATAATGAAATTGGAAAAAGCGTGTTCTTTAAGGTAAAACATTATTTATCCTGTGAAAAGACTTAAGCTTTCTGCTTAAGCAGAATCTAGATGCAGTTAATACTTGTGTATCAGGTTTCATTTCACCAATATTTTTTTTTTCTAAGGAAAAACTAGCTTTTCCTAATCAGGTCTAACAATGTATGATTTTAAAATAATAAATATTTACTAGTAGTTGAATAAATCTGGTGTGCACGTTTCTCATTCTCTTTGCAGCTTTAGAGCATGTTACCACCTGTGTGTTATTTGTAACTCTCTAGCAAAATTAACTACTTTAATTATTTTGGAAGAAAAATCTTGCAAAGTTTTCCAGACTTTCTACGTCCTCTTTCATCAGTGATGTGTCATGAATAAAAGAAGGGAAGAAAGGAACTGTAACCCCACAATAAGACACTTATACCTTACACCTTTCAGGGGCCTTTCCGTGATACTGCTGAGGTATTGCGGCAGCGCTACAAGCCTTTGGAGCCAACCTTGCGAGTGGCAGCAGCAGTCGATTCACCGCTAGAGAAGGCCAGAGAGGAAATGAAATGGGAGGAATGGAGAAACCGTATACATGACGATAAGCAAGTTCTTCATTTTTGCTTATATTGTTATGAGAAAGTTTTCTTTATTCCATTGCTTTCAGAAACCTTTCATGCCTGACAAAATGAAATGTCAGACCTGACAGTTTACTAGCAAACATTCTATGTACGGACTTCTAAATTCTGTGTCCTTGGGTTATAAACTGTTTGGGGCAGAGACCCTATCTTGTAATTGCGTGACATGTGCCATCCATATCTATGAAACTATACGAGAACTTGTAATAATATATGATGCAACAGATGGGCTTAATGGGCAAGAAGAAAACAAATGCAAATTCTATTTTGCCACATGCACTTTGCCAAGGAAAAAATACTGTTTCAGTCTCCATATTCAGGGAGCTTACAGACTGTGGGAGGGAAAAATGGTGTTGCATGCCAATGAGACTTGCTTTCTCTCCCAGTAGACCACCAAAGCTCACTTGGAAGGGAAGGGAGCATATGTTGCACATGTTAGAACATGATGCAAAAACTGTAATCATCTTTGAAGCCGTTTGGTTTCCTAAGCCATAGCATCTGTAATAGTGTCAGACAGGCCAGTTCTTTTCCACACAATCCCAAATACAGACATAATCCATCCCGAAAGATTTAAGGCTTCTGTCCCAAAAGATTTAAGGTTATTGCCAAAATACTTCCAGTTCTTTTCTTATCATGATGGAACTCTTTTGTCCAATCATAATAAAAGCCTGTTAAGTCACCTGCTCTGGCTTTGTAGTTAAGTAGAAAAAACCAATGTTTTGTCAACTCTTCCTTTGAATTCACTGTTTTTGGCATCTCTTTGACACTTCAATACCAGAATTCAGGACAGAAAGGAATCACTTTTCCTCACGCGCAGTCTGTGATCCGCTAATTCACTGGGACATGATGCTTTGCTATCTTTGATCTGTTTCAAGCTTTTGTATCAGTGCCATGTTGCCATGTGTCAGCTTCAGGACTGGGACTTAAGGATGCCAGAATCAATTGCATTTGCATGGCTGGGCTTTTATGGGTTTATTGTTGCATCATTTTCCTCACATTTTCCCTGATTTAATATTAACAGAGACTCTAAACGGAAATTTTACTCAAAAACTGTTTGGAAGGAGAAAAGCCCTCTTAGTTCAGCTACTTTCCCACTTTTAGGCAATGTTATGGGTTTTTTTATATTTGGTGTCAAAAATTACATATAATACTTTTTATTCCTTTCATACCAAAACCATAACTGAGTTATGTTACAAGTAAAAATGTACTTCAGTTTACTATTCTTCTTTTTAGTTTTTCATTTATGGGGGTGAGGGAGAAGCAGCTTAACTTTCATATCTCAGCTTAAACCTGGGCCTTTTTTTTTTTCAATTCTAGCTTCTGCCAGTGAAATTAAAAAAAAACAAAACCCAAACCCATTTCGTAACAATTAATATTCTACCTTTCATTTAAAGTGTTCTTTTCACTGAGTAAGTTTTGACTGATGCATTCCAAGTGAGGATGGATGATGTCCTTCATTTATAGGCATGACTATATTGCCCAGTCTTTATTGGTCCAGGTTTCCTCTAATCATCACTGTGTCAACAGTTTCAGAAGGTCAGATCTTATAATAAATATTTCACCGACTCTCTTCATTGAGTGAATCGTGAATCTTTGGTCTTGTACAGTTAAATTTGGAGTCTCCACCTTTGACAGCTATTAAGTGACCAGGTGTCTTTATTTACCTTACGGGTAAGGAAGCATTTAGAGCCATCCTTAACGCACGGAAGCAATGTCCTAACACCAATGATGCTCAGCTTCATGCACGCTAAATGCATAGTGTATTACACACTTGCAGCCTGTGATCATTCCATTTGTGCTTCATATTCAACCAACCATGCAAGGGTCACATCTGTAACCTTGAAAAGGTGATGACAGAGTTGCAGGTCATCATCAGGACTGATGTTCGCTAGTAATGCTGCAGCTGCTGTGTGGGATGGTGGTCTCCAGGGAGGAGTCAGCAAAGGGTTACTCAGATTCTGCAGTAGTTTCTTCTCAGCAATGTCTATTATGAATTGACAAATTTCTGTCTTTTTCTATGTAATTGTGTACTTTGGGACTGTATTTCTTCCTGGTAGTGCTTCCTATGCTGATTATTCTTCTGGTTTAGAAAATAAGGAGAGAAAGAATGGCAAAAGTGTGGGGCATTTGTCGAGAAAGCTTGTGTTTGCATAAAATGACAAACAGAAGCCTTGATCTGTATATGTCCAGAGTGGGTACTCTGTGATATCTCTTCAGATAAAAAAATCGTTGGTGTATACCTGCAATTTCCAACAACATTCAGAATTCCCACTTATCTTTGATTATCAGGGTTCTTTAAAGTGGTAATATGTTTTCTCTAAGTGTTTCAATGTCTGAGAAAGTTTTTGTTTAGGATAAAATGCAGAAATAACTGAAAAAGCTGTGGGAGAATGAGGCAGGCAGAAGCAGTACAAGTGGAAGCAAGAGAGAATGTTGTGCTTACTGAAAGCAACTG
Organism: Buceros rhinoceros silvestris; assembly: GCF_000710305.1. Lineage (NCBI taxonomy): Eukaryota > Metazoa > Chordata > Aves > Bucerotiformes > Bucerotidae > Buceros > Buceros rhinoceros. The sequence continues at coordinate 61,828 of NW_010425504.1, forward strand.
CTGGAAATTTCCTATTTTGTAATGAAAGAGCAACTGGGTAATCTAGCCTAATAAGAATGATTCCTTTATCTCATGTAATTGAAGCTGTTACTGCCTTATTGTGCTATTTTTCATACAAATGAAGTGATTTCCCCCTCCGCTTGGATAGGAATGACAATTGGACTCCTTCGGGATGGGCACTTAATAAACTAGTGTCTAGTTTGAGACACCAACTGCTGGATCCAGCAGATTTAGATCACTAAGCATGAAAAGTTCTTTACTCAGTTGCATGCTGCTGCATGCTGACCTAGTTTTCCAGAGAACAAAAATGTAAATTATTTTCATTAACTTTTCTGAAATCTGTCTCACGTAATATGCCTCATGCTCTAAAGTACACTCTTAAACATCTTTATGAGTCAACATACATCGGAACTAGTATGACAGAATGGGGTAAACCAGCCCTAGTGTAAGGCAGGAGGTTTCCTGATTTATTGTCGTCTTCTGGTGTGACATCCGGCAAGTCATCTCAGCTTCTAGTGCTGCACTGGGTATAGATACCCCGTCCCGAGCACAGCGGTTCATGTGTGTGCAGCAGAGTGCCGTGTTTGCACACCCTGCCGCTCACTCGCTGGGTGGACGCTGTGGTGCCAAGCTCCTCATGGGCTTATTCTCAGCCAGGTGCTGCTTTCCTTCAGAACCAGCTGAGGTGCTTCTGTGCTACACAGCGCTGGCCATGACGGGTACACTTACTGAGAAGGGAGAGATCTAAATAGGCTCTGTGCCTGGAGAGCCTCAGTGTTACGAGCCGCCTGGTATTGTTAATGGTAACACGTTTTTAAAAGCAAGTCACTTGGATCAGATTTAAGGTTTTGGAAAAAATGTTTTAATTCCTACGTTTAGATGAGCTTTTACTGTATTTCTGGCTTGGCTGCATTGAAAATGGCTACTGCGTTTTATCTCGTACAAATATAACACATCTGAAAACTTTTTTCAAATTATACTTAGTTTTTCATGTGCTTTGCAACTTCAGCAATTTGCATATTTTCCGGACTGTTATTGTATTATGATAAACAGGGATTATCATATATTTTCAGATAATGTTTTCTTAACAATTCAACTTCTATTTGTAACTCTTCCACTTATTTTAATTACTAGCACAGTGTGCAACATTTATTAATCAGCAGAGTCTTTTTAAGTTAAAATACTAAATTAGCTAACCCCATTAACACAGAATACTCCAAACAAGCAGTAATAGGAGAGGTAGTTACTGTGCAAATCGTATTATACATGCGGGTGCTCTAGGGCACAGTTAAGCATGATTACCCTCTTTTGATCCAGTATTCCTCTGCTTCTTCCAGCTAATTTCCACTGGAAATTTACAAAGTAGCGCCTTCATTTTTCCATCTTAATTTTTCTAATGAAGTTCTGGTACTTTATAACACTGGGGATGCAGATAATAAGTCTGTGTATAATTAAGAAGTTCCGGAATTTGCTGCAGAAGAGATCTCTTTTACTTCCTACAAGAACTAGACTATGCTTTTCTTTGCCACTTTACATTATTGCAGACAGGGTTTAAACTAAAATGGCCAGAGGATTCTTAGATTTACTGATGTTAGGTTAAAGTGATTGGTAGTTTATTGAAAAAGTACGAAGTTAGTGTATTACCATAGACAATATTTGTAATAATTCACCCAAAATAAGGTGGCAAAAATGCTGTGCATAAAATAAGCTGGTCTGACTAGAGATGTTAAGTAAGATATCCTGGGTTTTTTAAAGTTTTGTAAATAGCACTTTGATTTTAACATGCAGTCACTATGAGCTGGATAACGGCTGCCCTGCTGCAGTTGTTTTGCTATGGAAAATCGTTGTGCTTCTTCCTTTGTTCCCTGAATGAAAAGAGAGAGAGGGTTGGATTTGATGAAGAAATTACTTGAGGTATAACCCAAGTTTTAAAGCTTAAAATGAACTCCATGTTTTATTTAAAGAAAAGAAAAAAAAAGATAGAGGGTTAACAGCTTTCTGATAGCGAAGCATGTTTTGTTTGGAGCTAATTGTCCATAGTCTTCTTCAAAGTGGGATAAAATTGTTTTATTTGTATTAGATCAAGACAACAAGGAATTTAATTGCTATTGCATAGAACCGCTTTAGAGAGAAATTTAACAATGCTATCACACATCTAGAGTTAAGATTTTGGTGGTGTTTTTACTACTAAATTAAAAATAAGTTACAGTGCATATACAAATATGAACACCTGAAAAAAAATGTGTAAGCAGAATATTCCTTCTAGTTCCCTGGTTTTAATATTTCTTATTGTGCCCGGACAGTGCAGCATGTCTGGCAGTGATCTGTGACAGTTCTTTCTTAGAAACCTGGGTAAAGTTTAAAGCATTTCTGGTACCAGGATTACATGCTTGCTCTGCTAGAGTGCTGGGATTTTGCCTCTCGGTCCAGGAAACGTGCTGAAGGACTACTCTGGGGTTTTTTTTGCTGCCATTTAAATTCAAGAAAAAGTTAATTTAAATACTGCTGTTTCTTCCATCTCAGTCAAACCAACTGGAAAGCCTTCAGCGCCTAAAAGGCATCTTCCATCTCCTGTCACAATAGTGAAAGATGTTACAATAAAAAGACTGAATAGAGGGGAGAAATGGTAGGTGAGGAGTGCAGGAAGAAAGATCATGAGCGGGTAAAAATGTGGGGAAAAGGAGGATTAGAAAGACAAAATCAATAGTAACAGAGTGGTGCAGGGTAGGTGAGTGAAGGGAGAGTGAAAGCAATTTTTATTTTTGTTAACCACAAGTAACTAGGTTATTTTTCAAAATATAAATACACACCACTAGCAGCTGTCAGGTCCCCGATTGGCTACCAAGTCGAGGCTTCTAGGTCTTTTTACGCTAATTAGGTTCAACATAGTGTGGTCCTGGCAACGGTGCAGCTGGCCTTCATGACCAGCCCCGCGGCCAGCGTTGGTCCTGGTCCTGGTCCCGCCTCAGGTTGTCTACGTGTGATGCTGCTGGTTGTAGAACCTGAAATCAGTTCCCAGTTTTGGTTCCAACTCTTCCCCCCTGTCTTGAATGTATTCTTTGGCATATCTCTGATTCAAGCTTTTGTGGTGGGTAAAATGAAATTATTTTTCACTTTTAAATTTATTACTTTAGGGGAAGTTCACCTCCTATTCTATCATCAACTTTTGGAAAGACGTAGCTTATATTGACTGTATGTTATGGCACAATGAAACATTAATATGGAATTTAACTCTTCTTTAATCCTGCTACTTCTGTCTCTTTCATATTTACTGCAAACCTTTAAGAACTTCTGAATTTACACTTAAATAACAAGAAAACACTGAAACCCAGATGGAAGAATCCTGACAGTGAAAAAAATAAATTGAAATCTAAACTTGTGCAGTTGATAATGGCATCATCCCATTGTCTGGATTTAATTTTCTTCTTCCATCACTCTTTTCTGTCACATTCAGAGTGCATACTGTCATTAACGTGGGGAAAAGCTGTGTCAGGTGCCTATAGAGAGCTAGAGAACCCAATACCATTACTGAAGTGTTTTGCAGTGCTATTGCTTTTTACTATTATTATTGGCTGTGGGGGTATAATGACTTTTCTACGACTCCCATTAATTTGGTTACCCTACTTAACACAAAAAATTGTTTTAATGTTCTTTTCAATTACTTATTCACATAGAATAATGAAAATTGTTACTTGCTTTAAACAGACATTGAATTTGCAAGCATATGACCCATTCTTGTAGCCAGATCCCTGCCCACCCGACTCTGACAGCAGAACTATAGACGGAATTTTTAAAAAGACAGGTTTTATTTTAGACTACTTTATAACATCATGCTCTGTTATATTTTTAATGTTCTTTCATTTTAATTTCAATTTTTTTTAATTGTTCAATATTCTTCCTCAAAAATTCATTGTTGATTCAGATTTTTTTTTTTTACTCGGCCATAGACATACATTCCAGACTGTATGGCACATACTCCAGTTAATAATCTTAGAGGAAGTAAGTGGCGGAATGCAGAAGACTGTTTGTGCCAAACAAATATGGTAGAACATAGTTACTCCAAGTATTTCTGTTCAAAAAAGACAAAGATTAACTGATCCACAGTAAAATCGAAACCTCTATGTAGGAAATTTTATAGGGAAAATATATATATATTTACTTGGTACATATATATCTTTTACTTGCTAAATATATAATAATTGTCTTGATCTTCTAGTTTTCTCGAGATTTTTCTTGCTGTTTTGTGTATAAATTTTACAGATACAGGATTCATACTGAATTATGAATGCTATGGCTCAACTAAATTCTATGCATATATGGGCAAATTCCTAAACTGCTAGCCTTGTCTTCTCAGCTATCCAATCCCCTGAGAAAGCCAATTTTCTTTCATGTCTGAACAAAAGAAAAATGTACTATTAAAATGCAATTCAGAAGTGATAAAAACTGCAAGTGGAGCAGCCGGCTCACAGCACCTTCGATGTATTCTCTGGGACACTGGGGCCACATTAATTTTTGTGTGTGTGTGATGTCCATCCCATGTGCAAATTAGCATTACAAGTACCATAATCTGTCTTACGTGCGAGTGTCCTTTCCCATGAGTATGCACATGCTACTACTGCTTTGTATAATTTAAAAGTCTGCTAACTCAGTGTTTTTCTTTCACTGGTGTTACATGACATTTGTTTGTGGTACTTGATAGAATAAATTGATATAGCTGGCAAGATTCTAAAATAGTTTCTTTTTATGGAGTTGAAATAAAGGCCTGTAATTTTAAAAAAAGAAACACTTAAACTGTTGCTGATGCATCAGTTAGTCCAGATAAATAGTTTTCTGAGTCTGTATCAGCAGAGAGACAAAGAAATGCATTTTAATCCCTATCTTTATCAAAAACTTGTTTGACGGGTCACCTCTTATAGGGATTCTGGATTCTGAAGATTCCAACTGGGACAAGGTTTTAATGAACTGCACCTGTTGTCATGGAAGTTAAAGTGATGTTTTTAACTTCCAAAGCATGTATTTTGAATTTTACAATAGAGTTATTTTTCCTGCACATGTAGAATGAAGAATGCATGTTGCTTTTTTGGAATACCAGCAATAATAAGCTGGTATAAGCTTAATTCACAAGATTTTACTTTATTTTAAAATGTACTTGTTTGCTCTCATAACTCTCCTGAAAACTGAAGTAGATGGAACTAAGACATCTTTATAGGGTCTCTTGCAGATCCTTTATAAGTGAAGTGTCTTCCACCTTCCTCCACACAGTTTGCTGTGGAACCTACCCTGAAAACCTGTAGCTGACTGTGAGAATAGGGCCTTCATCTGAAACACTCTTTAACCCCCAAAGCAGTTAGCTCAA
>NW_010425504.1:67232-88120 GCF_000710305.1 Buceros rhinoceros silvestris
AACCACTCTTGCACCCCCAAAGCAGGTAGCTGAAGCTTCACTGTTCAATGGCCTGTGTAAGCAGGGAGTCTGCCCTCAGTCTGACCAAAGGTGAAAGAATTGGGCTCCCAAAGATTGCTAATTAGGACATAATTAGAACTTGAGAGTAAAGTGCACAATTTATGAATTCAGAAGAAATCATTTCATTGCTTTGTGGTCTGCCAATATGTGAAAGTCACCTGCATTATTTGTATAAGTGTCTATTCTGCTAAATGAGATTATGATTTATTTAGCTTTGGTGAACAGATATCAAAGGAGGCTCACATAGGTTGAGGTACAGGGAGGACTTTGCCTTGGTTTATGCTTGTACTGCTGGCATGCTTGAGATGTTTCCATCCTGATGGAACCATCAGGTGGAGCTTATGTGCTGGGGGCCTATGTGACTTGTAAAGTGGATGCAAGTTCTCCAGAAATGAGCTCTGCTTGTGCAGTGTGTGTGCCTGCCGCTAACCGCTGGCACAGAATGCCCTGCCTGCTAAGGCTTGAGGTGTCCACATGCAGATCCCAGCAAATGGAACCGTGCTCGTTCTCTCTTCACATCACACCGGTTGGTAGTGCAGATAGATACAGCCAAAGTGATAGTCTCACAATGTAAGTGACACAGGTTGTGTCTTCATACAGAAAATCTTCGTTTTATTCTGTAGAAACTCTATACCTCTTTCCTCCAAGTTTAATTTAAAAGCAGATATAGGTGAAATTGTAGCAATCCTTTCAAAACTCTGAGGGGAAACATTAAGATAGTAGTGGAAAATAGTAGGAGCATGTGTCCGTGTCACTTCCTGTAGCAGTGGTATCTGTGATTTATTTCAATCCTGTGGCATCCAGAGTAGAGCCTAACTGATTTTTAAATGTTCCTGAATTTCAGATTCCTGCCATTTTCTTCATATCGTAAAAATGAGAAGTTTGAGCCATCAATTCATAGGTCAGGCAAATACGTCCAAGAAACTTACGGAGTTAAACATTTCCGAGACGTACAGCCTAAGAAGTGGGTAGCAGACAAGGTAAGTCACTGCAAAAGTTAAAAGAAGGTTTTTCTTTATTTTTAATTGTTATTGTATTAGAATTAAGTGAATTTGGGCCTGATTCATATATTATGGAATCCTATGGGAGTCTTTCTAACATCTTATAAAATCACATAGAGCTGACGTGGTGAGATGTCAGGCTTCTTTGACGCTCTCTCTGGTAAGTTCAATTTGAGGAAATTCAACACCTCTCCCACCTACCAGATAAGGATTTACAAGCCTGGTTAAGTACCGCTTTGGTTACATAAATTTTGCAGAGTTTTGATCTATCTGTATTGTCTTTTCTGATTTAAGAGAGATTGCACTTTGTTTACTCTTGCACGTTAAGATAAAACTTCAGAAAATTGTGGCAAAACCTGATTAAAGACAGCAAAATATTTTATTGCTTACATTATTTGGAAGATTCTAAAAAGTAATAAAGAGCCTTTTTTATTTTAAGATAATCTCATTAAACTGCCTGCTTTGTCAGTAGCATCTCATACATTTCTGGTTTTGTAGTGCTACAAGAGGTAATTTTCCTCAGAACACGCTCTAACATGAATTTGCATAATGTTTGCAGCACTTCTATTTGTATTAGGTATCACAATCACATTAAAAGTTCCCAGTACAAGGATGGTAATGGACTTGGTGAGTGTGCAACACAGAGCCACAAAGATGGTTAAGGGACTGGAGCATCTTTTGTATGAGAAGCTGAGAGTGCTTTAAGTCTTCAGTCTGAAGAAGAGAAGGGTTGGTTGAGATCTTAACAATGTGCATAAACACCTGGTAGGAGGGAATGAGGAAGAGGGAGCCAGATTCCTCTCAGACTCAGTATTGTCCAGTGACAGGACAAGAGGCACTGGACATGAACCGAAATGCACATTATTCCATCTGAATATGAGAAAACACCTTTTTAAAAGAGGTTGTGGAGTCCCTCTTCCGGAGGTATTCAAACCCCAGCTGGACAAGCTGCTCTAGCTGAGTAGGGGGGTTGGACTGGATGATCTCAAGATGATCTTTTCCAACCTATTGTTGGCTTTTGTAAGTTCTGGGATTTTGTAAGATGTAACTACTTGTTTCCCTGAAAGTAACTTATCCTCTGTAAATATATAACAGCTTTCAAGGAGTGCTTTATAAATCACAGCTTTCAAGAAATCTTAACTAAGATTTCTTAACTAACCCCCTGCGGTGCTACAGGCTGGGGGAAGAGTGGCTGGAAAACTGTACAGTGGAAAAGGATCTGGGGGTGCTGGTCGACAGTCGGCTGAATATGAGCCCGCAGTGTGTGCAGGTGGCCAAGAAGGCCAAGAGCATCCTGGCTTGTACCAGAAGGAGTGTGGCCAGCAGGAGTAGGGAAGGGATTGTCCCCCTGTACTCAGCATTGGTAAAGTTGCACCTTGAATGTTGTGTTCAGTTTTGGGCCCCTCTCTACAAGAAGGACATGGAGGGGCTGGAGCGTGTCCAGAGAAGGGCAATGAAGCTGGTGAAGGGTGTGGAGAACAAGTCCTCTGAGGAGCAACTGGAGAAAAGGAGACTCAGGGAAGACCTTATCGTTCTCTACAACTACCTGAAAGGAGGTTGTAGCCAGGTGGGGGTTGGTCTGTTCTCCCAAGTAACAAGCAACAGGACGAGAGGAAACAGCCTTAAGTTGTGCTGGGGGAGGTTTAGGCTGGACATTAGGGAAAAAATTCTACTCTGAAAGTGTTGTCAAGCACTGTACAGGCTTCCCAGGGCAGTGGAGGTGTCACTATCCCTGGAGATACTTAAAAGATGTGTAGATGCTGTGCCAAAGGACACAATTTAGTGTGTCCTTAGCAGAGCTGGGTTAATGGCTGGACTTAAAGGTCTCTTCCAACAAAGATGTGATTCTGTGGTACTGTAAAGGCAGAAGGATCAGCATTCAAGCAAATAGACCGATTTTGTCTTTCAAAAGTGATGAATGGAGGATATGACTTGCTGAATTCCCACAGCAAAAGTCTGATGTATAAAATAGATCTAGAAGTCTTGGTGGTGGTACTCATCTTGTCCCATAAGGACTCTTCCAGTCCTTAGCAGTCAGGCTCAGATGACTATCTCAAACAACGTAAAGTTATTTATATCGTATATCATATCACACATATATAATATTATATACATCATGGGCTTTGCTGGAACAACTAAACTCCCTTTACTTGCGATCTTGGATAGATTTCAACCTAAATCTCTAGAGGTGAATAGCTATACACATTAACCCAACATGACATACAGCCTTCCAACCCCAATTCTAAATCAATATGAAACTTCAATTAGGAGCCGCTTACCCAAACAGAGAGATAAGAGGAGAAAAGAGCTATTTATGACCTACCTGCTGCTTTAATGGATCATTATTATCGAGGGGAGGAAAAAAAAATTAAAAATCCACCTCCTCACTATATTGTAATGGAAAAGGTCCTATAGACAAGTGCGAGGTCATACTTTCTTAATTGTGAAATTTAAAAGAACTCGCTGTCCCTTCTTATTTGTAAACTGCATTAAAAGTTTGTATATATCTGTATTAAAACTTTATATATATCAGTGCCATGAACAAAATTATCCTTTTCTAATGAAGGCTCAAGGGCATGTATCAAAATATTACCAACAACCCCCAGATTTTTGTGTAACTCTTTGTCTGCTAAACACAACCCTCCTTTGAGTTTCCCGTGAGGTGATAATCGTTGGATGTCACCTACATTACAACCTGAAGAGCTGACAACCCGGCCGTGATGGATATTCAGCTTCTGGCAATACTATGCTAGAGAAGCTACTTTTATCACTGCTGGCAAGACAAACCACTGCGTAAGTTCTTCCAAGGAGTCAACTCACTGGTCGGTGGAGCAGTGAACCCTCTGAGCTGCCGAGGGATTATCTGATATTAGCTGCTATTAGCTGACATTTTATTAAACTGCATTTTAAAAAGTTTCCCTTTGTATGTTCAAGAGCATGTCCTAGTTTTATTTTCCTGAGGTTTTTGTGTGTTTGTAAGTATGCATTTTAATTCAAGTCACAAAAAGATTAGTATGTAAATTACATAATTACTTTAGAAGCAAAATGAACAACAATGAAAAATATTGCCTTGATATATTTCTTCTGGAAAATGAAAGGATATTAGCATTGACTTCCTCTAAACATAATAATTACCATATCTATGTAAGGAAAAGTTAATTGTTCCTTTTTTCATCTAGTTATAATCTGCAAATTTTTATCTCATTCTATTTACATTTCAAAGCAGTTTCTGAATTAAGGGAAAAACTGTTGTATCCTAATTCTTCATTAAAAATAAACAACAAATGGAAATATTATACCCCTAATGAATCGAGTTAGTTTATCCCATTGTAAACCACTATAAAAATAAAAATGCTTGCATATTTTAAGTTTAATATTGTATGCCTAAATACCTTGGAACACCTTTGACAGATTTTCTGTGAGAGAAGTATCAATGTAAAAAAAATTACCAGTCACTGTGAATTTAATCTGCAATGATAGCTTCCAATGTTGCTGGACAGTCAAGGGATCAAATCCACTAACTATAATCTTTCAGCTGTCAAAACACTCACATATGTTCGTATTTACTGAGGCAGAAATGATAGCTTACAGCCTTTAATTGGTATTGGAATTAGTTTGCATATGCGTTTTGTAAAACTGACTTTAATGACAGCATTTAACGTTTTCTTACTTGCAAAATTCAGGAAGTGACATTTAAGATGTTCCTTCCTGATAGATTCTTTCCTCTGATGCCTTATTATAGGTGAATTACAGTACGACTGCATCACCGTTTCATTATTTGCACAGCCATTTTGGCCCTAAACAGAATTTTATTATTCTACAAAGCATAAAAATACCCGGTACTGCAAAGAATTAATTTAGAGAACCTAAGCATATTGCACAGAACATAAAGTTGACCTTTACCGTCTACAGCTTTTGGAATGGAGTGGGATGTGGAACACATCATAGATTTAATGTGGCACAACGCTGTCTGCAGAAACTTGGGTGGGACTGTGACTGCCTGCCCATTGCACCCGATGATTGAATCTGCTGTCACCAGCATCCTGATAATAATGAACATTCAGCTTAACGACCGTGATTATGATTATCATAATTGATGTGCAAGTGCAGTGTGTGGGGATCATTACAGCTGAACTGTACAGCAGAGAAACATGCCTTAGTTGTGGATAATTTTACTTTTATGCATTGATTGGGATAAAATATGCCTCTCAAGTTCAACAGGCCAGCTTAATATAATTTTAGGAAGATTTCTACATGTATGAATTGATGATTATGAGCTTCCTGCAAAACAGTCATCCTAGCTGCTTGTTTTGAGTTGTTTCGTTCCATTAATAACAGGAAATAATTAAAAAATTAGACATTGTTGAGTGGAAATCACTTATAGAGGACCACCAGCATTAATCAAATACCAAGTTCAAATATTTCCAATTTTCACAGCCTTGCCCAGACTAGGAAAAATAGCCCTTGCCATTTGTCACCAATACAATTCTGGTTTTGGTGGAGCAGGAGAAATGGGCTGTAGTCAACACTACCAGCATTTTCACACTGTGTCATGTAGCCGTTAGATCAGGCACCAGTTGGTCCTTAGATAAGTGATGTCACTTCTGTCTTTGTGCCCAGAGGCAGAGAATTACAAGCTGAAATTCAGCCGGTGCAGACAAAGGCACAGTCAACAGCTTCCGTCAATTTTGTTAGACAGTGTTTGACTTCTACTGAAATTATATGAAGTTGCAGAAGTGTATAATTAGATCACGCATATTTAACAGATAAACACCAGTGCGTGTATGTGTTTTAGCCAGAGTGTATATAAAGAATATGACATAAGTACAATGCGAAGTATAGAATTTCACTGATTTACACTAGGTGTAAGTTTGGCTCTTTGTCCAAGAACTGGCAGAATTTTCCCATCTGGGATAATAGAGAAAAAAATTCTTGATCTTTGTCTTGCTTTTGAGCATAAAGACCATTGTAAGAATCAAATCTCTATGAATGTTTCAGCTGCATAATTTCTCTCACATGACTTCACTAAGTTTGGACTTTCTATGATGAAAAAGAGAACCCCCTGTGTGCCCAAGGATTTAATCCTATTTTCCATAGTTTGCTGCCTCTGCAAGTTCAGTAGCCTCTGTGGATTTCATTGTTGCTCACATTATGGCCCAAGTGGAATCACATTATCAAGTAGGGCTCTAATTTCCAGATATGTGGGAAGAGGTCCACAGGGAGAACTAATACGGCCTGAAAATGTCAGTGCCTTAGACAGCAAGTGTGACTCTTGTAGATGGCCATGGCCAACCCATTTTCTTCCACAGTCCTCTGAGACCGGTGTCTTGTGGTTCCACAGCAAATTTATCTTTGTATAGTATTGCAGCGAGAGAAAAACAGCACAGGAGGGGGGAAGAGATGTGTTCTGTTTAAAAATTAGTTTCATCCCTTGTAGGATCTAAAACATACAAAAATCATGTGGCTGGTGGATGATGTCGTTATGTGGCAGGATTGGTTGATTCACTGTTCATGCTTTTCCATCCCTGATTATACTCAGATTTCTTTAAATTTCACCTTAACTTCATTCTTCCTAACCTTGCAGCGATCGGACTTGAGATAGGTGTAATGTTTGTGTAAAACTTTAAACTTTTTCTCTTTGAGATTGTGACTCCACGACAATTTTTTAAAGGAATGTACTTGTTTTCATTTTAATTAGGAAAGAAAGATTATGCCAGAATCTTTTCTAATACAGTGTGAAATTGGCTAATAGGCATCTGTACTATCAGCTTTATTACATGTTTTAGAACTTTAATGCCATGTGTACTAACGTGCTTTGTGATGGAAGCTGCTGATATGCAAGGAGAAGAGCTAGCACATAGCTCGAATATCATATTCTTAGTTCCCCAATCCAACTGCAACATATTTTCTTAGTCAATGAAGAGTTGATGTAATGTGCTACACAGAAGGGACTGTTGTAGGGGAATTATTACATGACCTGTAAGAGCTTGCTTGTTATAATACCAGTCTCCTCATGAGCTATGTCAGGCGGAATAAGGGTTGTTGCCAGTGTGTCGCACTCCAGCAGTCCCTGGCCAATGGCATGGCCCCTGTATGATTATTACTGCTGGGATGACTTGATTTATCTATTCAGATGCTCCAGATGGACCCGTATCCTGTTTCCAAAATAAAGCTTCTTTCTGTCACTTTTCTTCCTACCCTGACTCCTGCTCCAAACCAAATAACTTAAACTCTAGAATCTGGTCCTACAGTCCATCCTATACTATTAATGGGAAATCTATCCTTTGTACCCTGTGGGATATATTTTCTGCTCTCAGAACAACCGTTGTGAGTCAGAATGCTGCTGTACCTCCAGGTGAAAATCAACCGGGGTAATTCCCTACCTCCACATAAAGCAGTTCCCACAGCAGCATTGCTCTTGAGAGCTGCAAGTTCCTTGCACCTCAGGCGTTTGGCTACCTGGTCAGAGAGGACAAAATCCCCAGCACACCAGCTTAATAAGAAGTGGTCTCTGAAGCTGGGTAACAAAAAATGGCTTAAAGTCATTTTTACAACAACTTCTACTTCTGAATATTTTGCTGTTTTAGTAAATGCCATAATGTACACTTGGAAGCAAATGTATTAAAAAAGGCAGGAGTACGTCATCTCCAGCAGTGGGGACACCAGATATCCCCTCTCATTCGCAGGATGAGAATGAAATATCTTTCATTATAAGGTGCACTCATGCTGTCTTCCAGGAAAGCAAATGACTCTTTCAACTTTTGACTGTTTCGGTAATGATTTTTTTTGCAGATTCCTTACTGACAGACTGTGTCATATTTACATAAATACATCTTGTTATGAAGATCACTTTCAGAGCTCCCGTTGGAAAAGTTCTTGAGCTTTATATTTTCCCTCTGAGAAAATCCTTAAGGTCGCTATTGCTGAGCTGCCTTTGAAAAATGCTACTCTTGAGATATGTAATGCAAATGATTATTAACTATCAGCAATCTTGCAAATTATTTTCTTTGGTGTAGAAGGAAGGTAAACACTGTGAAGCAAATTAAAATATACAAACAGTATCCCTGGCTTCTGTTTAATTAAATGCAGAAAAGAATCTGTGGATAACTAGAAGGCTGAAAATTTACACTGGAAAGACTTTCTGGTGAAGCCTACTGGTGAGATTCAGGGCCTGATTGTGAGGGAAGTAGTGACTGAGAAGAGTCAAATAACTCAGTTCTTTGCAGGAGAAAAGACACTGTCACTGCTCTTCCAATCAAGTCTATTCTAGTGGTTATTTGTGAGGGTTTGTCAGCAACTAGTTGAATATTTTATAAAACCTGATTTTCAGTTCCGTAATTTCTCAACGGGAAAATGCAGTCCCTTGATGATGATCCAAGGCTTTGAAGAATAAATTGATTCTAAAGAGAAAATTAGATGGTACTTATTATACTGTCTAACTAGCAATCCTGTGTCATTTGTCTGTTGGATGATAAATGTCTTGCTTTGCCTACCTTCCTCATTTAATAACGTATGTTAGTGGCATAAAAGAAAATCTTGCTTTTTAGTAAGAGCTAACTTTAACCAATATTTCTTTGAGGGAGATGTATATGTTTTAACTTTCTAAATAATTCCCATTGTATACTTGAACATTTTAAAGCCTTTTGTTTGATCAGAAACATGTTAGAAATAGATTATCTTGACCAATTCCTGCAGTACGTGCTTACAGTACTTGATGGTAACTTGTGGCAGAGATTTTAATGCAAAAAAAAAATTATCAGAGGAGCTGGAAACAATAGAGTTTGAGGTTATACCTCATTAATTTTCAATATGTTGGTTTTAGGTATTGACTATTTGGATATTGTTTTATTTGTGGGATTTGGAAATCCTCATGCTAAATTGGGAAGTACTTGGCCTTGCCTTTTGATGACAGTTTTGGATGGTTTGTTACAGCATTCTTGGAATTAAGTAGATTCATTTATTTAATCTCCAGATATAACATGTTTCAACTCAATTTGCCACGATACTGAATTAAAAAGGCTATATTTTTAAGTTACTTAAAATTCTTCATGGAACATAGATGCAAAAGCAAGCTACTTCAAAGCTGATAGTACTCGCCTAGACCTTGTTTGTGCTGGTTAAGTGGAGTTGAAATGAAAGCAACAGAAAGCTTTTCACAGTCCTCTAAGAATGACATGGTCCATGTCACTGTTGAACAATGCAGGTATAAGAGCTGGTCCTCAGAGCGAGTATGACTGAGATAAATCCGTTGAGCTAGGCTGATTTGCATCAGATAGGGATCTGACCCATAATGAATATAATGAATATGTAGATAAATGCTATTTAGAAAGAATGTTCTAGGAAAAATCCATTTTCACAGAAAAAGAGACAGTTTCTTTTTGTCTCATCTTTAAATGCACGTTGCTGGTGAGTTTGTGAATTGAAGTCTAAGAACAGAAGCACGTATTCTAGTTACTTCTTGCAACAGATAGATACACTGAGGACTACAGAACATTTCATCTTAAAATGAGGCCTGAACAACATTTTTGGTCACACTGACCCATTATGATTGAATAGTTGTATTATTTGTAGTGTTATTAATACCTGTAGCTGTTCTGGATGGATTCTAAGAGTTTATTACCATGTGTAATGTGTTACAAGCCTCGATGAGTTCCTGCACAGAGGTAATAGCTCCCACAGTAAAGGGGATAAGATATAAAGGCTGTGATGCACACAGTATCTGTTTCACAACTATAATGTTTTTGTTTTCTATAATGAGGTTATTTGAGAAGGAATTTACATTTTGGCTGTGACAACAGGAACATTCCCAGCCAGCAGCTTTGAGAGGTGTTAGGATTTCTCACCTGTAGTTGCATGAAGGAATGACAATAAAAGACTTAGAAGCAACTGAATATACGTCTCTTACAAAGTACAACTTGTTTAGGTATGAAAGCCTCAAACTTAGGGGGAAGAAAAAAGAAAAAGAGAAACAATAAAACCACTGCATATTAACAGACTTTGCACCCTAATGCAAAGCTGCTTGATTGAGCAGTGTAGTGTCAACCATGTCTTTCTTCTAATGCTAAAAGTAATGCGCGTAGACAGAGTGACAATCAGAGTACAGCCTTCCATCAGCTGTAATTAATCTTTTAGTTAACAGAGACTAGAAAAGCTTCTCATCAGCCTCTTCTGAAGTCTGAGGCACCCTGGTTTTTGATGTTTGCATTCTGAGTAAAATTGTCCCCACCAGTTCTAACAAATTGAAACACAGGGCTAATTATGGCAGCTAATGAAGTGTGTGGAATGGTCACAGCTTGTCGTGAAACTGTTCCTTCAGCTCAGATTAGAGTTTCATCAATCACTTTTTTAAACTGATCCAGAATTGCTTCTGCCCAGTGCTTGGCATTTTTAATGCTGTTTCTGTAATTGGTTTTTTCCCCAAAGCTTAGGCTATTTTTTGAAATATTACATTCTCAGGACAGGACTTCTTACAAACTCCAGTTTATAAGAAAACATTTCATTATTGCCTCTATCAGCTGATCAACTGCTAGAAAGCTAATAAAAGAAGCAGAAATATAAAATTTGATATATTGCTTTTAATCCAGCTAAAGGTAGCAATAAAGCATATACACATATATGTATATGAATCATTATTACTGTGGGCTGGATGTACACTGCAATCTCATGAGACATGGTTTGTGGGCTGGATGGTTCAAATCCCACTGAAGGACCTAAATGAAATGAGTGAGTTGGTCTTAGCTTATTTCCTAGTGGATTGTGGTCCTCCATATATCACTCAAAGAGTTTGGTGTGATTTGTAGGTTTCGCAGATGCCCAAGCCTTTGGCAGGAGGAAGACCAAAATGGGTTGCTATTTAAAGGATTTCAGCACTTTAGGTCAAATCCAAAGTCCTCAGAGAAGTATGGGAAACTTTACAGTCTGACTTATACTGCTACTACACTGTCAATGAATAAATTAGCATATAAAATATTGTAAAAGTTCCTAGTTCCTGCTCATTTATAAGATATAATAGTACTCAGCTGTACATTGAAAGTTCTGCATAGACATTAAAGACATGGACATTAAAGAAAGTTTAAGGCTAAATTCTTTCCTCAACACGGACAACGGAGTGTAGAATTTAGTTTGGAAGTTATCCAGCTGAAAAATGAAATAAACTTTTGCTTATGTACTACTCTAGAATATGTTTGCACATTTAGTATATATAACACGTATTCATATCTGAACCAAGACGTCATGGCTTTAGTTTTTGAAGTGTTCAACAATCTATTTTTTAAATTTATGCTAGTATGTGTAATCCATTTCATTTTTCTGAATACTGTTGAATCTGAAATAATGTTTGGCTATAAATATCGACTGTTCCTCTCCCTGAAGATTCCAATCAATCAGCAGCAGTTCGACAGAACCAGCTTCATGTCAAGGCCAAAACAAATCTGTGGCACCTGAGTGAATAATCAGTGTTGCTGATGCTATTCCTGAGCTGTGTCAAAGAAGTGGATTTACTCAAAAGTGCCATTGAAAAATGAAGAAAAACATGACACACAAAGAAGATGTTATCGTATATAAGTACAGATAGAAAAAACAGCAATAAGTATGAACCCTGGCACTATTGTTGCAGTTACATTGATTAGTGAGAACACTTGTGAACACTGGATAGGAGTGTTACCTGATGTGTTAGCTGACCCCCAAAGTAAGCTGCCTGCAAAAGGAATAAAGTCTTTTCCTGTTTGATCATTTCAATCTCTTCTGAAGGTGCCTTATAGCCACAAAACAGGAAAGCTGGTTTCCTCTTTAGTTTTCATCATGGCTAGGGCATGTTGCTGACCCGTAATTTGCCAGTGTCTGCACATCTAGACTGTAATTTACTAAGTTGGTTACAGGGATTCTCTGGGAGATTGTGTTGAAAACCTTGCTAAAGCTCAGCTAACCATTGTCCACTGTTCCATCTGCACATCTAGTCATTTCATCAGAGAAAGCAATCAGGTTTCAGAATAACGCCAAACCGGATGAAACCTTGCTGGAATACTGGTTTTGTTGCATGTGCCAAATACCACGCAACCAACATGCTTTTTTAAAATTGATTCTAAATGATTACATCTTTTTTCAAACAGATACAACTTAATCTGATAAGATAAAAAAATATTTTCATTTGAGGATTTCAGCTTAGAATTTTACCTCCTTAACTCCTAGTGGCATGACTTTGGCAAGTTAGAGATGATAGTTGCAACTTGATCCTGACAGGTTAAACATTTTCTGGCTTTATTCCATCAGGTTAAAAGTGGTTCTGAGTTTGTCTTGGCAGTCAACACTGGACACTGGCTTGTTTTCAGGTGGAAAGAGCGTGTTGTGGTTGAACAGATTAAACAATGAAAGGGGCAGCTTATAAATGGCATAAGTCAAGATACTTATCCCAAAGTGCCTTATTTTCTAATAAAAGTCCTGTTGCTAGCAGAATATGTGTGATTGGCAGGACAAGGACTAGGATAAAAATATGTCCTTTCCTTTTTCATCAGATGCTTTTAAGACTCTCCATATTTTTCTATACACAGGAATGTATTGTTAGGCATAATTCCACCTTAGATTTAATAACTTCATAAAAGGGTAATTGTGTTACTCATCAGTGTGTTTTCATACTTGACAAAGTTATTTATACATCTTAAATAACATAAGATGAACATCTACTCTCCTCTTCAAAAATATTTTGTCTAAATGCTCTGCAAGAAGTAGACATTTGCATGACAATAGCAAGTAAACACCTCTTGGGATTCTGAATACCCACTGAACTATTTCAACTGCACATTTGTTTTTTAGTCCAGATTTGGTAAAGTTCAAGGGTATCCAAGTATGAAATAGCTTGCAGAGAAATACACATTGGTTTCTTAATTTAATTTACTTGTAGAAAAAAGCCTACATTAGTTAAAAAAAATAGAATATGATCTTTGGCAGCTTTGGTTCAATTATAGACATACCTAACAGAATTTGGGTGATATTGTTTCAGAACATTGACTAAAGTCTGGTACAGCGTGCAGTGTGACTTTCTGTGTGGCAAACTATGCTTTTAATATTGATACTGGCTCTGAATATGTCCAAAAGTACCTGAAAAGTGTCTACAGAAAGGTGATTTCTTCTTCTTCATTAGGTTAACTTTATACACATAAGTTCATTATCTGAATGTTTAGTTATAAAGGAGAATATATTTCTTTTGAAAGCATTGCAAAGCTAGTCCATGTTTGGGAGGAAGGACCAGCAGCTGTCTGACTTTCAGATCATCAGTAAATGGAATAAATGAACTTAGAGGATACAGCTGGGAATTCCACCCGTCCGTCCCCTTGGGCAACCAGAATGACTGCAAGGTACTAAGTAAATGTAACAAACGCAAATTTGTACCACGAAGCTTCATTGCTGGTTATATTACACATGACAAAAAGGACAGGCTAGTTTCAGATCCCTGGTTAATTTTAGGGAGGCAATGCTTAGAAGAAAGTAATTCACTGGACCAAATCCTTCCCCTTTTTCCCTTTGTCTTTCCTTGCACAAAACTTCCATCAAAACCAAGCGATAACTTCCCTTTGCTTTTGAGAAAGCACTGTAAAGGTGGACACGTTTGTAATCCTTCATGAACACAGCTATTGCAAAATATCTTGTTCATTTAGAAAGATTTGTGCTTTCCTTGTACAATGGCTCGAACAATTGCATTCTCCAAAGCATCATTATTTTCTGTCGTGTCATAGCTTAATTTGTGCAGCTGTGGAAGGGTACCATGGGATACGCTTTTGTTCCTTTGTCCAAACTGCTTCTGACCACGCAGGAGCAGAAACAGGCGCTTTTCAAGGCTAGAACACATTCCTCCCCTACCTCGCACAGATGAGGACAAGAAGCTTTGGAGCTTTAGAGCTTAACCAGTTATCTCCTGGTATCTCCAAAGCACAAATGAGCACAGCTTAGCTGCTGAGCTAAGAAGGCAAACTTCAGTGAGTAGCAGAACTTCTAGAATGCTAGAGAAAGGGAGGAACAGAGTTGTAAGTTCCATGTTAGGCTGTCACGGAGGAGCACACACTGCTGTGCTCCTTGTACCGGTCACATCAGGCAGGAAGTGCCTAAACCTGTGTGATTATATCACATCAGTAGTTTTTCGAATCCATGAACCGTAATTAGAAATCTTTCATAATTTCTAGCAAGCACTGCTTGAGTTTGTTTTCCTCATTTATAATTCCAAAAGATGAAAAGCGTAAGAGTCAGTGATAGTTATAAATCTCCATGAAAATTTAAGTGTAATAATAATGAAATGTTTGTTACATAAATTAAATAGCAATTAATATTTTCTCTTTCTGTTTGGAAGATAGGTTATTAAAATTGTTAGGTTTCCTACTGTGAACATAATTTCCTGATTTATTTTTTTTTAACAATACATTATCATAACGACAATGAGACTAAAACTAACAAGTAGAAAAAACTTGCCTGATATAACAGAAGGTTATAAAGTTGCCTTTTATGATGGCTATACAATATTATTTTATTTTAAGATCTAATAGCAAGTTGATTCAAAGGGTGAAACTTGCACTTGCAAAATCATTAAAGCAAGTAGAAAATTGCCTTCTACCACAGTCACCCGGTCTTTTTAAATCAAAGAGTTTTATTGTTGTTGATGATGTTTGCATTTGCAGGAGGTAATTAGGGAATGAGTTAGGCATCACACTTTGAGCTCTCAAGCTTGTCAAGAAGAACCATAAACTTCACTTGCAAAAAAGAAAAAGAAAAGGAAAAGCAGGCAGTTTAAGAGGGAAATTGCAGAGAATAGAAGAAAACAGGATCATAACGTCTTAGGTCAGTTTGACCACGACTGTGTCAGTGCACAACGTGGAGAAGCTCATAAAGTCTTCATGGAAGCAGAGGTTTTCTTCATTGCACTTACACAAAAGAACAGAAGTCGGAGGATTTAGCATTGGAAGCAGTAGTAGACAGTCAAAGGAGGAGATAGGTTATGGGCCCCTGTTCTCCTCCACTTCATTGTGCTGGCAAGCTGATTAGGGGGAAAGGTGTCACGCTACCCCCTTCATCACAGCAGTGGTCACTTGTCCACTGTGGCGCTGGGAACGCCGATTAGCCACGCTTTCCCCTGGAAGTCAATACCTCTGCACTGACACAACGAGAACCAGTCCCTAAGGCGTGATCTAGGCTTTTGTTATTATCTCTTGTTTGAAGGAGCTGGTTGACCCAATCGGTTAACACATTAGCTTTTCCATTTTATAGCCTTAAGTTACAGAAGACCTATTCCTCGGTTTTGGATATTTCTTCACAGCGGAAAGCAAAATTGGCAGTCTATGCCCACCAGCCACAAAAACAGAGTTACACCAAACAACTGCGTCCTGGACTTTATGGCTAATTAGCTGTTGAGGCTCTGCCCGAGAAATAGGTTCTGTTGCCCACGGGAAGAAGTGTGTAGCCATTATTAATGTCCCAGCTCGTATCTCTCAGAAGGTCTTATGAGCAGTGCTGCTTAAAGAGACTAAATGTACAACAGGGAATTAAAAATTATAGTACCCCTTTCACTGACTGAAATATTGTAAACTTGTTTCACTGGGGCCAGGATTGGTGTCAATGTACTTTGTGTGAAAAGTGCAATAGAAGCATTAGTATTTGACAGCCCCGGTTGAAATAAGTGAAATTAATGGAGCTCTTTTCATATACGACAAGGCCATGGCACCCCTTTCATGCTGCTTACAGACAGAGAAAAGTCAATACTTTTTTATTACTTGATGCTGACCTACATTCTGCACTACAAGTGCCAGGCCCACTAATTGGTTTCAGTTGTGAGAAAAGTTTGCCCCAAAGAAACACTGGAGCAGATAAATCAATCTTTTTTAGGGTAGCTTAGTGGGTTTTGAGCACTTGAAATGACATTTGTGTTGTATTGACAGAATGGGTTGTTACACTCATTTTGTCATGTCAGAAGGCCCCGTACTAGTTGGAAGTTCTGTTAACCAGTATTGATAAATTTGCTAAGAATAAAAGTTAGCTGGATCAACATTTTCCTTGTATAACAGCTTGCCATTTCTCGTTTGCTTCCTTGTTAGAGACCTCCCTGGCTGTTAACAGGTCAGGAGGCTTACTATGACAGCTCAGTTTAAAACTCTAATTTTACTGTTACAAGCATTAGGATCATGGGGAATACTTAAATGTGACCACTTAGTATGAAACGGAGGCAGTTGTGGACTGCGGCTGTACAGTGGCACTTGGCGGTTCTGCCTGGTTCTCAGATGAGGTTTGCACATGAGGTGTGTCTCGACTTTGTGGGGAAAGCAAGATTGCTTGGCGAGCTCACCCTACGCTAAGGATGAAACTACTGCACGGACGTTATGCAGAATTGCCCGCTGCATCCTCTGAAGTCTTGATGTGTACCTGTGGGTGTCGATTTCAGCTAAAGAAAAGTGAGTGCTCCCCAGTTTTACTATTCAGTAGCATCTAGACAGAATTAAGGTTCTAGCAGCTGTGCCCCCTTTTCAGTTATTCTTTCTGCCATTGATTCTTAACAGAAGTTACCTACAGTTGTAGGTCTTTACAGGACCAGAAGATGTAATTCCAGTACTACAAAAAAGTTTTTCTGAGATCCAAAACTTTTGTGGATTCATTTACCTTTTACATAGCACATTGCATAGAGCTCAGCTATAGGAAATTACCCAAAGTGTGTATGCAGGAGCGGAGAATAAATGGTCATAAAGGTATTTTCTGGCCTTAAAACCTGAGTAGACATGCTACTGCTGTTCGCCTGTTCTTGCTTTGGTCTGAAGCAGCTGACTTACTACTTCATTAAATATCCAAGAAGATGCTTAACTGTAATTCCTATCTTATTCCAAAGTGCTTTTTTATATTATGGGAAATTGTACAGTACTCTCCAAATTCTTTGGAAAGAAACTCTGTTAGCAAGAATTTGTCACTAGAATATGAGGGAACACATTTTCAAAGGCCTTCAAGCCAATATGCAGGTCTGCAAGGTCTCGGTAGTTTGCCAGAGTTATTTGTACATGGTCTGTATTTATGTGTGTTTGCTTACTCAGATGTAAAATCTCTTTAGAATTTGCTTTAATAATAACATTCCACAGATAAACTATGTGAGCACTTGGCAAGTCTAATCTATGACATCAGTGTGCTGATTGAGACAAATCTTGGGTGGCTTTATGTCACTTTTTTTGACTCTGTTGTTTAGAACTGATACGTGCACCTGACAGTCAAGTAGTCGAATGTATCGGAAGGGTCCATAGGTCTTGTTATGCTCTGAGTCACTTACAATTTACTAGAGCGAAAGGAGTGAAGGCTTGACGAGTTTAAAAAGGTAGTGTTGAATTAACTTCCTTTGCGTATTTAAAAGTAGGTCTCGGTCCCGAGAATTACAGGTCTCTGATGCGGAGGATTATATGGCATGATTACAGAATGCATTGTGGAAAAATTCCATAAAGCTCAGCTCCATGCTCCCATGATCCTGAGGCTGCAAAACTGTAGGGTCAGTCTCACCAATATGTGGGAATTCATATTTGTACACTAATTCTTTCCAGCTACCAACAATGAGGGTGAAAATAATTTTGACGAAGCCTGTTTTTCTCCACTGAAAACTTGTGTTCTTGCAGCTTCTGGAGAATTATCTACATAACTTCTGTTGTACGTAGCCATCAGATTAAACTCAAGATGATCCTGGCAGTCTACCAGAATCAACCAGCGGTGCATTGTGGTGCTTCACCGCATGGTTTGAACCTACATTTCACCATCAAATTAGATAGACACGAGAACCTGGCTTACAATTCTTTCCCCTTTATGCTGCTACAGTGATGGAGTGGGATAGATTCAGGGCTGTCGGGTAGATCTTGCAAGCCCAAGTATTTCCAGGCTTTACTTTCTCACACTGTAGAAACCTGGTTAAAATCTGTGTCTTCAAATACAGAAATGGCTGGGGTTCTTTTCCTAAAAAGATATTTATATTCTACATCCATACTGTGCAACATTTACGGCATACACATTCTAAAATTCTTTAATTAGTCTATCTGTAAAGCAACACTTCTATTTATCCATCAGACTGTGTGTGTTTCCTAAATGTGGTCAAACATAACTGCTGTCATCATAATCGGAGCCAGTTGTTTAAATGCTCAGTTGTGAGCGTCTAGTGAAATAGCTTTAAATAACAAGATAAACAGTACAGCTGCCAACCCAAAATAATCTTACACCGAGGGGGCGTGTGGCATGGAATATTTCCTCTTTGTCATTTTGATTTGAGTTTGAAGCTGGACCTGGGCTTGCTTCCAGCTCAAAAAACTGTTCACTTCAAAGGCTCCTAAATCGTCCCAAGGAGCTAATTTTGGCAGCCAATTGTTTTTGTTTGGCCAGGCTTCCTAATAGCAAAAGCCGTCTGCTCCAGCAAATGAAGAGTTCTTCAATGCCCAGACTTACCCTTCCCGATTCTACCCCGCTGTGTGTGTGCCCGCGTGTGTGTGTGTGTGTGTGTGTGTGTACACCTTTTACTGGTTTCCCTGTCTCAGCCCGCATTCACTACTTCTTGTTGTTGAACTGTACTTAACTGTCCTGGTGTGAAATTAAATATATGCTTCCTATTTTCGAAATAAAGGACACTGTAATCTTCTCTGAATTACTGTTTAATCCTAAATTAGAGCTTTCTCATCAGCTACAACCGTTTTGTTTTGTATTTATTTTTTCCATTCCCATGACCAATAGTATCCTGGTGAATTCACCGAATTAAATATAACTAGCTTCACTTTAGAAGGCAACTACTTGCAGTTATAATAATATTTATTATAATAATTATATGGACAACTTTTCCTGCTGTAAGAAGGTGCTCGTGATTCCAGTGACGAAAATTTAAATACCATGCCATTCTTGAAGTATAAAGTGAAAATATGCAAATAGGCTGTTTCTGTTGGGTAAGAAGTTGAGTGGTACAAGGCACAGAGAAACATTAAAAATTAAATCTTGTGAGCAGTTTAAGAATGGGGCAGTGCTCACTTTTGCACCACGCAGGGGGTATTTAATCTTGAATTGATACGTCTACCTTGCTGTTTTAGGATTTGTGCATGAGAATGTTGGAGGAACCGTACTAAACAGCTTTAAGATGTCAGACATGATACAGTCATCCTGTGGCCACGCGCAGTGCAGATGAAACTCGGGTGGGCCGTGGCAGCGTTTGCGTGAAGCTTCCCAGAAGTTGTAGTTGCTCTGTCTGTCGATGGAGATTCAGCTGAGCTGCGAAGTGGTTAAATCTAATTTATCCAGGGAACGATCTTTCTGCTTCATGTCATTTTTCAGAAAAAAAAAAAACAACCCCAAACTTTCATTCTGTTTTTGAGAGAAAACCGAACCTTTCAAATTGTGAGATGTGCTGAAAAGGTAAAAATTTTCATTCACTCATGGCCTCAGACATTTTCTGGAGCCGGTGCATTTCTGTAGACTTTCACAGAGCATCATGTTGACAACAGAAAATGGTGGAAAGTGTTCAGACCAACTTCCTTCATAAAGATTAATCATCGGCTCATGGAAAGCTGCTAACTTAGTTGTGGCATGTTACTTTTAGAAAGGGAAAACAGTTTTAATGCAAAACAAATATTTTGTATTGCTGCTATCCTCAGTACTTCAGGGTCAAAGAAAACAATTTTATAAAGAATGCTTTAAAACCTTGATCTTAAATACCATGGACTTGCTAATTTTTTACCACGAGTGTTTATTTGTAAATAGGTAAATCAAAATACTGTTCAGAATACTCAGCTTATTTTACTTTCTAGTTTGTTGGCTGTGTTTACGTTGTACTTTTAAGTGCATTTCCCTTACTCAATTTAGATTTTTGTGCTTTAAATTTAGAATTTTTTGTGGTTTAAAAATTTGAATGTAATAACCAAGAACTTTTCCTGGAAAAATCATGTTCAGGAATCACCCTGCTTGCATTTTTTCTACCAAAACTAATCAATTTGTTGCCACTGATACTTACTTAAATATATATTCTTTTGGGTTTTTTCCCGATTTCTTATGGAGCTGGTTTAATATCCGTGTTTTAATGTTAACCAAGCTAGAAAAGTTTAAATATGGCAAGGTTATCTTTGTCTTTAACCTACCTGGCTGCCAGGAAATGGAATATAATTGTGTATATTTTTTGTATATATAATATAAATTTTCAAAATTTTTTGCAAAAGACTCCAAAGTCTAGGTTTAGAGAATGGGCACACAGCCACTAAACAGGTTTTACATCAATCTAAGTGCAGAACAAATAATGGATTTCATCTGTGAATTTCAAAAATCAGGGAATTTTTGTAGTGCCTATAGTTACTTAGAGTTTAAAATACATATTGTAATTAAATCAACCCATTCTCATGCTTTTCTCCACAGTGAGGTACATATAACATAAAAATGTTTTGGTTTGCATATTTTACATACTAACTCATGTAATAAAATATAACCAGAGCTCTAAAATACCCCCCCAAAACCCCCGGAAGATAAAACCGTGAAAGCCAAATGTAACACTTTTTGTTTCTCTTTTTTCTTTAGGACTTTCAAACAGTGTCACCATCGATTGTTCTCTTCGAGAAGTTTGGAAAAACTTATTCCAGAACTGGCCAGACAGTGTAATTGTCCTGTGAACGGCACAATGTAAGACCCCGATAAGTAACCAATAAACGTGTTTCAGCAAACGCGCAGCAGTGTGTTGAGTGCCTGTCCCATAAAGTCCCGTTTCTGTAAAGGGATGTATGCTACGGCTGAAGTAGCGTTAATTGATTTTGCTTTATCTTTAAGCAGTAGAGCTTCCAAGATTTATAAAATAAATTTTAAAATAAATAATAT
>NW_010425505.1:0-1160 GCF_000710305.1 Buceros rhinoceros silvestris
TCCCTGTCAGCGCCGCCTCGGGAACGGGGAGCCGTACCCCCTTGCCTTGGGAAAGTACCCGGTCTGTGGACGGGGGATGTCATTCCTGCGCCCGCCCCGGTCACTCCTGGAGCCCCTATTTTGGGTTTCCAAAGGTAAAGAGTTTGGTGAGAAAGGGGAGGTGAAAGCCCAGCAGGGACGTCCTGCCAGGACCCCGTAGATCCCGAGCAAACAAGGCTTTTTTTTTTGCCTGTGTGGTACAACCTGGGCAGGAAAAGATGTGAGGAAAGGGCCCGCAAGCCGTACCTGCTTCTGTGGATAGGGTTTGCCTGGGGAGAATATGTTTTGACAGCACCTTGAGGTGGCACCGAGCTACAGCTCCCTGCCCTGCACCGTGATGGAGGCTACAGAAAGCTATGCACGCCAACGCGAGGGACGGGCCGGCCGGCACTGCCAGGGCGGCAGGACAGAGACCGGTCTCTTGCTGTCCAGCAAACCTTTGGCTTTGTCTTTCATCCTTATGTAAGAACTGCAGAGGCTGCACGTGAATAAGCGTTAGCCATTAAGTCACTGGGAAATAATTCTGTGGCTAATAATATTTTCTTTCTCTTTCTAATGATATCACCTCATGCTCACTCACTGGCACTGAAACAAACATTTACAGCTAAGTGCTCAAAGGAGATTGAACTGTATGCAATTCGTTGCTTGAGAAAACACTATTTCAGCACCACACAATGCGAGATACTCTCAAGTACTCCTGTGGCAGGAAGGGAGTACCACTGTCAGGCTGAAGTGACTGTTTACAGCAACCCGACTGCGCTTATTCTTCAGTAAAATCTAACGGCTCTCCGCATCATTAGCCCATCATCTCAGTTCTAAGGACGTCAGAGATGAGGGACGAAACCTAAATGTCGTGGTGCCAACCCAGTGTGTTACGCTGGCATGTGCAGTACTGCTGAGCAGCAGTCGGAAGTGCTTCAGCGGTGGCTTGGCACGAAGTCATGCTTTTGCCAGATGCCTGGCCGGCGCTATAAGTGAGCCTGGCAAAACCTCCGTGTCCCAACACCTTCTCCACAGTCACAGCCGAAAGGTGGCAGTGTTCAATCCATCATCCTTCCAACGTAGCACCTGGGCAGGTGCCTGCCTTGAACAAAGTCTTTCGTCTCACCCCCGCGGCATTC
>NW_010425505.1:1337-1561 GCF_000710305.1 Buceros rhinoceros silvestris
AAAAAATAAAGGAATTAAAAAGCTAACAGAGTTTGAGACCCCTCCAAGAACCGAAAACCACCATATCACTCACTGGTTTGACAGATGCCCTGCTCTGACTTTTCTGAGATGTACACAAACAACTTGTTCGGTCCATAGTTTGGTTTTCCTGCTCTCACGCCAAAACAGAAATGTGAAATTTAATGAGATTTGAGGCCTGCTGACTAAACTTACAGTTTCAGGAG
>NW_010425505.1:1758-3128 GCF_000710305.1 Buceros rhinoceros silvestris
GAAGTAATGACTGTCCAAGGCATGCTATCATATGTACATTGAATAGTAACTCTTATCACATACACACACACACACATATGTATATGCATACCTATATATGAAGAAGCACTTTTCAGTTACGAATACACAATCTGAACTCTTATATGAAAAACACAATTTTGATGATTAAAAAAAAATACTTCATTTCTCCAATAATTTCTTTCATATGAAATACAAAAAGCAAACAAATTTCATCCTTAGAGTATACTAAACTAAGAAAAAAATTGGACCCAGAGCAAGTATTTCCTTTTATATTCAATGGAAGAAGCCTAGTCTTAACAGCTGAGTCTCTAAACACGGATCATCATCCTTTTTAAGGATACAGGATACTACAGGATGGAGGAGCACTCAAATTCACATACTGAGTCCAGGGCACAGTAATGAGTAGGGCTTAGTCCGAGTCTCTCTGATGTCCGATCCACTGTCGTAGTCTGCCATGTCATTTAATCTAGTACAGATTCCAGCATTAAATAACAGCATGGACACAAAATATTGTTGGTGCGACAGCCTTGAAAACTATTAAACCCTTCCTAAAATGCTGCTCCTTTGTCCATTTGTTCCCTCTTCCCCTCCAAGGTGAAAAAAATGAAAGGGAGAAATAAAATTGCTATCTTTGCAATCCCAAGGTGAGAACACTCCTGTTTCTCCTGAACTACATGCTCCTACATGTGTAATTCAGTGGAAGGGAATACCACAAAAAAGCAAAACTGAGCTGTGAGGATACAATCAAGGGTGAAGACCCTGATTAAATATATCTTGATTATTATTATTAAATATGCTCTGATTAAATACCTCTACATCAGGTGCAATACTGGGCTATAAAACACGTCCTGTTGGCTTGGCTGTGAGAAGCGCCCTTCTGACCAGGAGAGAGGGAAGGGATTTTAAGGTAGTCATTCAGAAGACTTGCAGACTCTTCTTACTCTGACATCAGCCTTTGCTATTAAGGACCTTGAGCCATTCCGAGCTGTGTATGGGGTCAGTTGACTCACGTTTACCTTCCTCCTCAGAGAGATGTCAGAAGGTAATTCTAGACACCTGCTTATCCTCACTGGGAGTGCCACATGCCACTTCCCTGCTCCATGTGTATGCAATTGCAAAGCCAGCAGGGGATATTGGATGATATTAGGAACTATGGCACCATTAGTATGCGCTGCGGCTTCTTGTGATTAAATACGGAGTATATATTCTCTCTGTAGTCATCAGGCCTGACTAAGGCAGGAAACTACAGAAGAAATAGATTTTCCGGGCAGGAAGAACAGGAGCAAGCTGAAGTGGTTAGAGCATGACTTTAGGGTGCTTTGCCCATCCTTTATCAATCAATTTCTTTC
>NW_010425505.1:3230-12507 GCF_000710305.1 Buceros rhinoceros silvestris
TGTCCCAGTGCTGGATGTATGTGGTTTCTCAAGCATCAACCGTGGGTTCCAGCTTTGTTGTCTCCTGCAGCTGGCACGCTCTCTTGATGCGCAACTCATGGAAGTCAGCCATGAGCCAAATGTCTCTCTTCAAAATACATCGCCCCCTCCCTAAACTGTGCGTGAGATTCTCTCAGCATTGCCCTTACCTTGTGCCTCTGTTAGAGGTGTAGGCAGTTCTGTACACAAATCACAAATATCCAGACTCCTACTAATGCACTGGATTCCTACTAATTTTGCCAGGCAGTTTAATGAGTGGAGACAGCGTTAATGTCACTAGCTGGTCAGAAGTTAGATGCCCCTTCTAACCTAGATGTCTTGATGCCATCAGTAGTCACTGGTGAAGAGACTGGCACCTTCAGAAGGTAATTTATCTCCTTTTCAGAAACTGTTTTAGAGTGAGAGAAAATGCCTGCTGAAATCCAGTTTTTCTCTGTTTACTCTCGAGGGAATCTACATTAGCTTAAAACGTATGTCTAACTTTTCAGCCATCAACTTTGTATAAGATCAGTCTCAGCTTGTTATTATACATCCTTGAATGCTACATTTTATTTGTCCTTCCTTGCCTGCTACTTTTGGTGACTAGTCAGTTCCCAGCTTTGTTTTAAATAAATTTTGCAACATGCAATATTGTAAACTAAACTATTAAAATATCCTCCTCATTGTCACCACTATCTTGTTTCACACGACTTTCTTACTAATCACAGCAGTTCTATTTGTGAGGGAGGTTCATCAAACAAAAAGAGATAGAACAATGTATGAATCTCTATCTTTTGAAGACTGCTCCTCAAAGTATGTTGTGAGTTAGAAAAATATGCATGGTGTTGTATGGCATAGAAAACAAGAATAAAAACTTCATGAGAATAGATACTCTGTAAGATTTCAGTTGATTCTTATACCGTAAGAATCACAGAACCACAGACTGTTAGGGGTTGGAAGGGACCTCTGAAGATCATCTAGTCCAATCCCCCTGCTAAAGTTGATTCACCTAGATTAAGCAATAGGAGCACCTAGAATCATGAAAGATACCGTTGAAATATTGTAAATAAACTCATCTCAAAATTTGCAGCATGATTTTGTAATTTTAAGGTGTTTGGGAAAATGGAGGGTATTATATGATCCAAGCTCTCATCGTGTTCTAGAACCTGGTTTAGGGTAAACAGATTCAAGCATAAGCGTGTGGCATGTGCGTCTCTGGGAAACAGTTTGTTGGAGGCAGGACCTTGTAAGTGCCTTAGAGTGAAAAGCTTACGAGGATGTTCTGGAAATTTGCATGATAAGTGTCTGTAAAGTCACAGGGTGCAGTCCTACTCCTATTTAAATCAGTAGGGTTACTGATTTAATAGACCTTTCTTCTGACTTTTGTGCTGCTTCTCTTGTTCTTATTAAATCTATTTTGTGGCCAAAACATTGAAATTTTTCAGGGGCATTAATTGTCCTGGGAGATAATCAAATAAGAAGGCAAATTTCATATCTTATTTAAACCATGCTTTTACTGCAGGTAAATCAGGAAAGGAAGAAATGAAATGAAACCTACAGTGTGGGACTTCTTTGTGTGTGGAGAGCTTATTAGTTATATCTCCAATGGTTTGGTTAAATTCTGATGGATGAACTGTAAAATATTAAAGATCCGAGATAAAAAAGTGCTCCCATGCTTCAAATCTGACCAATTCTATTACGTGCACTATTGAAGGATGAAACTTTTCTCTTGGATCAAGATGCTGGCAAGGCATATTTATATTTTGTATAAAGCTATCTTCAAGGAAACAAGTAGACGGAGTGAAGCAAGCAGCCAAAGAATGACTTTTTTTTTTTTTATTTTGAAGTAGGTCAACACCGGGTATATTATTCTTATTGCCACAGTCATGTTAAGCTTTTCAATTAGAAAAGGGTGCAGCTATGAAGTTCTTTCAGTTTTTACTGATTGCTACGTCATTTTGGGCTGATGAATATCTGTAGAGTATGCAACTGAGTTAAGAAAGCATTTCTTTCCTGAGTTCAACTGCTGTGAAGGGAAGGGCTTTGACCATTTCAATGCCCATCCATGTTACCATCAATGGACTTTACATAAAAGGAAGCTTTGTGTATTTTTAATGTCTTTTACAATGCTGCCATGCTCTAAACTCCTCAGTAGACTCTAGACTGCTGCAAAATTTCTGGTACGTGTATTTCCAAGCCCCCAGAACATGATTCTAAGCTGGGATCTCTGGTATATTATCCCAAGTGCTAGACACACTTTGAAGCAGTGGAATCCTCTGTTTCATCTTCTCAAGACAATTAATGTACTGCTTCACCATCCCCAGAGCCAGACACATGCTCAGGACTTCACTGTGGCACTGGTGAACTACTGTGTACTTTGGAAAAAGGGGAATTAGGCAAGGCAGAATTACTAGTTCACTCAAGAATTACTTAATGCAAAGTTCTCTTAGACAGCCTACTCTGCTACTGAGTGCTGAAAAACCACAGGCAGCCTCCTTGGTCTAATTCCTTTCCAGCCGTGATCCTAAGGATGGGCAGAGTCCATAAGCTGAGGCAACCTGGCTCTTCAATATGTAAGCATGGGAGACTCCTACTTCACAGAGAAGTTGTGCCTTAAGGAAGGAATAAGAATTTCTCTTTTTTTGTCAGGCTGACAGAAATCGCATTTTAGTTTTCTAGCCACCCCTGTCCTATGGGAAGTTCTTGTCCCGTCTATTTTTGGCAGGTCATTATATGGATGAGCTACTGAGTTCATTTGCTCAAATGTGCTTTGAGGAGACTTCCAGAAATGGGGGTAATTTCAATACTGATAACCACAGTGTCTCTCCCACCTAGCTGCATAGCTAGCCAGTGCCTCACAGGAACAAGATCTATTCATCCCCAGGCAGCATAAGAACACAAAAGTATAGGAGACAGTGAGGGTTGTGATCCAATCAGAGTTAGAAATGGAAGGGTTCGTGCAACTGAAATTGGGTTCATCACAAGACAGGGATATATTCTTTTTCCTCAGTGTTTCACAGTACATAATTTTCTCGAGTGTTTTTAGACTGTGCTACGGAAAAGTAACTCTATAGAAAATGTTAATATTTGTTCAGAGTAATTCCTTTTTATCATGCTTCAAAAAGTAATAAAACTGCAGTCTTGGATCTCTTTTATGTGGTCCTTGGACAGGTCTGCAAGTAAAATTAAAAAAGCGAGAAATAAAAATACTAATAATTCATGTGCTCCTCCTACACCTTCCAAGACAGACTGAATGGATGGACTAAATGGACCAGCCACCTGGTGCTGTGGAGATCTGTTTAGAAATGAATAATTCTGCCTCATCTTGCAAGTATGAAGGCTCTCTTTTTTTAATCTACAGAATTTCTTGATTTCACAATGCTATGCTAACAAAAGGAGATACCCAGACGTATCTCACTACTTCCCATTATCTCAATCCCATTTAAGAGACAAAATATTGCTCCAAGATCTTGTTGCTTCCTACCCCAGGTAAGATTTTTGTATAACAGTGTATTTTTTGTACTTATATCCTTCCCCCCATCAGCAGAAATTTTTTTTTGCAAATATTCCAACAGGTCACAACCACCATGACCACTGAACAAAAATGAGAAAATGACCTTCCTCAATCCCCTAACCTCAATCCTCTGACCTTACTCAATCCCTTAACAACACACCAGAGACACAAATGCTTAGTTTTTCCACCCTTGATGCTACCCAGCACTCCATTCAGAGTGAATGCCACAGTATTTGGTTTCATCAATCAGTCCTCCTCTCCTGTCCCTCTTTTGTGGCTTAATGTTACCTACTTCTTTTCTACTCTTCCTGGGGATCTTCCTTGAGATGTCTCAGCAAAGCATTCATCCCATCCTAGTAGCATCTTCCCAGTGCTGGTGGACTCTGCCCTGGTCTCCCAAGCATGCACCAACCCAGCCTCCCATTTTAGGATTCCTTCTCTGTCTCTTAGTTTTTTGGTGGAGGTGTTGGCTGCCGCTAACCTAGGTGAGAAGGTGGAAGGTAGACGTGTTCCCTCTTTGGCTTTGATTGTACTGGCCTAACCCAGATGGCTGATGCATCCTATCTTCAAGGAGTTTTTCTTACCAACACAGCACGGTGGACTGGACTGGCATGCCAGGCTGTGTGTTGTTAACAGACCAGCAGGATAACTGGAATCTGCTGGAGGTGCAATTAAGCCTTTCTTCCAGTTTCCTTTCATGTGTGCCAGATTGGCCTAGCCTGCCATTTTATTGAGCCTGACAGCAGCTTTCATCCAAGCGACATTGATGAGAGTATGTAGTTGCTCACACCATCAGCCTGCCAGCTCCAATGGACAATCTGAATAGCTGTGATCCTACATTAAAATGTCAGCATTAGGGGAGGAGAAGTGCACCATTTTGTTGCACAGCTGTAAAACCACTTCAGCAAGGCTTTCAAGCTCATTATTGCACAAGCAAGGGGTTTCAAGCATGAGTGCTCATGCCCTGTTCTCCACTCCCCCCCCTGCCTCTTGTCAGCCCTGGTTCTATAAATATGCTTTTTGTTTTTGTTATTTTTTAAGATGGTATTCCCTGTCTCATCAAGGAGCAGCTCTGAGGCTGGGACAGCAGCAAGGCTGTGGACATAGCAGCAACACAAACTTTACAACTGTGAAGGAGGACAGTCTAAGCAAATGAGGGGCTGGCTTTCAGAGACAGTTAGATCTCACTGTCGGTGAAATGCGTGCAGGCTCTCTTACTAGTGTAGAAGCAACACACTAACAAAAAGGTTTTTGGTAAATGGCTGAGGTAATTCATTATTCAAACAAATAAAGCACACAAAAAAAGTTCTAATATCTAACTGCAACAACTTTCCTTCTGCTAGGAGGATGTATATGCTAACACATCCTTCATGATAAGGTCCTGTTGTTCTTTCTCGATTGTGCTTTGCATTGCCTTTATGCAGAAAGGTACTCTGGAAGAGTAAGAGAAAATAATAAACTAGAATGTGATGATGAAATTAAAAAAAAATTTCTTATTTTATACAAAATAAATATGTATGTGGAAATATATATATCACTTCTCTCACTGAGCTACAGTTTTCCTTTAAAACATCTCCAACTCTCCAAATATACTTGAAACTCCTGTCAGGTGCTAAGAACTGAGCCTTCCCACATCCTCTCCTCTCCCCATCTCTCCTTCTCCCAGTGAAGGACACTGCTGCAGCTGCCTCTTGCTGCAAGCAGGCACTTTCCTGAGTACAAGTAAATTCACCTGCACACACAGAGTATCTTTAATATTCTTGATGGGAGGAATAAGTTTTACCATTCAGAAAGTGCAGAGGCCTTTTACCTCACCAGACAATTAATCTCAAAACTGCAGCATCCTACAGCTAAACAGCTCCATGCCAATTTTCTGGCTTTGCTAGAAGCACCTTGGGTGTTTTGCAGTATTGTGTGCCTATTTCTAGTTCTGATCAAAGTCCTTGTGGCTTGAAAACAACTTTCAGCAGACCGCAAGATGGCTTGCTGATGGCTCATCATAGAAATGATCTGTTTACTTGCTGACCAGACCTTTCAGCTACTGGCATTCTGCAATTTTGCCAGCTATTTTTGGAGAGCCCAAGAACCTGACCACTCTGCCAAGCACTGCAATCATTTCTGCCAGGGAGGCATTTTACAACTTGTATTTTTGTTTCTCTGTTTTCCTTCTTGGGAATTCCTCGATCATTTGCCCTTGTATCAAGAAAACAGACGTCAAAATGGTGGAAGAACACTTTTGTGTTTGGATCAACATGACCACCTAGAGAACTGTAAGAGCAATTTAATTAAAAAGGCTCCAGCTATTGGAGGTAACGTCGTAAACATCAAAAGCAAAAAGTTTCTTCAGCTTTCAAGCACTAAAGAGGGTAGAGCTAGCTATCTGATATTTTGCCTCTGCATTTTCTTGTCATTCATAAGACAAACTGGAAGTGGAAGTTTGCAATTAAAATCTGGTATGAAGGAAAGGGAAATTGCTTTTGGAATGGTGAATGTTAATAAATAAATAAAGAGTACCGAGGTCTTTCTCAGGCCTTGAGTTAGTTTCTATTCTTGTGAGCTTAAAATATAAATCAGATTAATACAATCACCTGCTTTTGAGTAGAAGGACAAGTTATCTATTACGGTTAATACTAATTTTGCTAAACTATAGTCATCTGGAGGTTAGGAGTTGGTACAAATTAATGTCTAAGATCCCTGTGCAGCCAATGAAAATGGTCAAGCACCTCCACATGATGAATCCAATGCTAGAGGAGTGTTAGTGGTGGAATGACCTCTCTCTGGAAGTTCTCATCCCCCTTCCCATGGACTATGGACTCCACTCTGAGAACTGCCATGTAACCTGTAGGTGCCTGTGACAAGGTGAAGTGAGCATGTGGTCAAAGTAACTACTAATCTTTCCAATGATGTTTTATAGTCACTTACAATATTTAATGGTTTTGAACCAATGGATGTGTTTATTTCTGGTTTTTTTCAAATTTCATGGTCATTTTAACTTTGAAAACGAAAGAGTTTTCTTCCCTCTGTAGCATGAGTATACAGGACTGGTGAGGGTCTTCATGTAAGTGATGCATATGTTTCATGGTGTTCCACAGAGTTCTGAAATTCCTGTTAATGGTGCCTTAAAAAGGGCAACTGTGGGTTTTGTCTCATGGTTAAGGATGTAACAGAGCTGCCTATTAGGTAGAGATTGGATCTTAGCTCTGGTGTCCAATCTGTCTGGTGTTATTGATACAGATTTTGTAGCAAAATTAGTCCATTACATTTTTTTTTCTGTGTGACCCATCGTCTTTGAGAGTTCTTTGAAACCACATAAGGATTTGCATATGATTCAAAATAGTAGTGGTTTTTTTCCTAAGTTATTAAACTTCGTGTGTTTAGTTTGTTAATCTGACTCTCCTGTGATTTTCTCCAAGTGACCTATTTTCTATTAAATTTGTTAAAATTGTTAAGAAAGAAGTGTACTTAAGAACAGGAGACAAGAATAATCAAATTCTCACAGGTTTTTCAGAAAGTGATAGCTGGATGAGAGACCCACATTTGGCACTTTCTGAAAGAAGGGCATGCTGTCTGTGTTTCACAAGTGTGTGGTTGGCCAGTTTGATATTTAGCTACGTCCAAACTGTTTCCAGCCTAGGCTCTCCCTTGCCCTAAGATGTTGTCAGGAGGGATGCGTGCAGAAACAGTACTCTTTGCATGGGGTGATATTAGGGGGATGGTGACAGGGAGCAAGGCTCCGTTGGAAACAAGACTGCTTTAGGTTGCTCAGAATAACTTCTTTGCAAACACGTTGAAAAAACTTTCTATTATTTAGATCCCTGTTTAATCACTTACAATGGATTATTACTTTATTTACTGCACTTTAGGAGAGCTAATATATGTGAGGCCACCCTCCACCTCCAATATGACTGATTCTCAGTTTGTACTAGCATGCTTATGTTGTCATCTGAACCAAAACCTTTCCTTTCCTGTGCTCTGAGTCCTTCCAGAAGATTAGTCATTTATGCACGTTAGCACTCTAGATGTGGTTGAAACTTAAAAATCCTGTTTATGCAAAATTGATCATTGAAGAACATAAGATACAATTTTAGGATTATGTGGGCAACTTTAAGAAGGGGTAGCAAACAGTCACATCTGCTGTTTCCTGATGAATAAATTCAAAAGTTTGCTGGTACATCAAGTTGTTTACTTAAGATGAGCATTCTTCTGGGCAGCTGCTAAGGAAAAGGCTACACCAGGTCAGTGCTTCTCTTCTCGTGTGCGTACCTGTTCTCTTATGCATTCCCATATGTACTGTTTAAGCCAAACACGACCTGTAGGCACAAAATCCTGCAGAATTTAGGGAACTCATTTGTCCATTTTTTAAAAAAGCTTCCTTCCTATGGTGCGGGAAGGCAGTAAAGAAAAAAACCAAACAACAAAACCCAACACAATAAAACATAGAGCTACCCTCAAATAAAGGTTTTCTTTCCTCTGGGTTCAATTTTCCTTATATCTTAGTTGCTTATGTTTGTGGAGATTTGTTTCACTGTTTGATATGTCCCAACTGTGATGCATCACTAAGCACCAGACACCCACAAGGGAGCAAGCTAAAATCTATTTACCTGTCTGGAATCTTCCTTTTTCTACAGCAGTTGTGGAGAAACCCCACCCAGAACACTGTCTCATTTGCATCATGTCTCTAATCGTCCTTTTGTCCCTCTGAAAGCACTCCTGCTGAGAGCTGAGGGAGAAATCCTGTGATTCCTTCATTTTGGTATCTTGCCTTACCATCTTCATTTCCTTTTTTTTTTTTTTTGATAAATTAAATGGAATAAAAGCAACATCTCCTGCTTGGAGATGGCTAATCTTGCAGAATGTTTATTCATCAGGATTTGTAGTTCATCCTCCCATTTTTGAAGCAAGCAAAAAAAAAAAAAACAGATAGCTTCTTTGTTTAGAGCAGAAGAATAACCCAGCTCTAACAGGTCACAGAAGACCCAGTATCCACTTCTGAGAAAGAAAATTACGAGTAGGTAAGTATGTTTTACATCTCTCTCTAGACTGTGGGAAGTGCTCTGTTTCTAAATGACCCTTATTTCCCATCTGGGCTTGCTGGAGCTAAGGCCAAAGATATGGCTGTATTATAAACTAGCTTTAACAGCTTTCGCTGCTCTCCCGGTTCTCGTAGTGAGACTGGCAGGAAAGTACGAGGTGGCAACCTGCTCCTGTCACAAAGCAAAGCCATGTGCCCTTGAAAGTTTTGCCCTCTGATACTAGGACTGTAAAATGGGCACCTTTACTGAACATAGCCTGCTTTCCAAACACTGCTGCTTCTCTCCACTGAGTTCCCTGCTCTGCAAGAGTTATCTTGCCACCTCAAAGGGGACAGCTGTAGTCCAGGATGGCTCTCTTCAGAAGCTGCCACATGCTGAAGAAGACATTTGCAGAATCATTAACTTTGCTGAAACACTGGCTACTTGAAGCCTCAAATTCATTGTCTCCTTTGCTTTGAAAAACATACAGTGTTTAAAGTCCATGGCTCTAAAGAAAAATAGCTCATAAACTCAAGACCTTTGTAGTAATAATGATTACTAAATGGTTTTAAAAGTACATGACGCACTATTTCTCAGGCATGAGTTTCTCGAAGTGAGAGAGTCAAATATATTTAAGAATAAGATTAATCACAATGAACAGTTCTAGGCTCTCTTAAAGTGACAGCTATTTTCTATAAAAAGTGATATTTTAAATCCTGCCCCATCCCCGCCC
>NW_010425505.1:12698-13347 GCF_000710305.1 Buceros rhinoceros silvestris
AACAAACAAACCCCAAACTAAAAACCAGTCCAAAACTGTTGGACTTCCCTGGCGATACTCACATCAGGAATACAGTTCAGGCAAGCCACAGCTTTATCAAGCAACACATCTGGGAACTATCTTTCAACAGCTCATCCAGGACTGGCCTTCTTTCAGCTGCAATCTGCTCCACTTGAGAGAGACGCAGACTTTAGCCCTCCTTTTCTCTGACACATTTGGCGCTTTGCCATTAGCGGTCATCCTATCCTTCTGGCCTTTGCTGCTGGGCCCAATATCCTCCTCTCGTAAGGGACTCCAAAGGGGGAAAAGGCGATGGTCTCTTTTTCAGGAGCATGGGGAAAACCAGCCACAGACCATATCTTCTTTAGGAGATCTCTTCCTCTCAATCTAATTTTAATCCCAGGTCACTTCCCACAGTCTGCCTCAAAATACTATGTAGCCTTTCATTATCCCGTACAAATTTATTTATTATTTATTCAGTCTCCTTTCTGAGCAATTGCTTTAACTGAACAACTGAACACATGACAAGTTATGGAAACAGTATCTTTACTACCAAACTTATTAAAAATCACTGTTTTCTAAGAAAAATTAGGAGAGAGAACCCATCAAATTCAGATGCCCATCAGACAGCCCACTGCTGGAAATTCCT
>NW_010425505.1:13473-14325 GCF_000710305.1 Buceros rhinoceros silvestris
TGAGCAGCTGACTAGATGTTGGCACCAACACCCACCTGATCTGACCCTACGGAGTCTTAAGAGAGATTTTGTACACAATGTTGAAAGAAACCTTCTCCATTAGTCGAATGAAATAGTAGACTGTATTAAAAGAAAAATAACCACTCTGCCATTTTCAGTGAGAATGCAGTGATGCAGTGCTGTGATTTAACAAGAACACTATGATTTGTCATTTGTTCTGTGATAAATTTTAACTGAGAAAATACCAGAAACATACACCCTGAATTTTTTATCTGACGACTGCTAGGCTCTTTCCAATTAAGTCTGTAGAAGGGTTGTGTAATGTTAAGGCCTACCAGAGTTTGCAAGTTGAGCTTCATCTTTTGTCTGACCAAAACATCCGAGACAAAGGTATACTTGAATTTTAGGTGGAAAGTCACGAGAGAAGTTCCAAAAATACTTACACACATGAAGAATGAGGAGGGATGGTTATTTCTGAAGATCCTGAGATATGGGTCCTGGCAATTTTGCTGAATGTGGAGGAAACCAACACAGCGTCTCCCTCAGTTTGAGAAGCTGTCCAGTGTTGCAGGCAAGTGAGATCTCCTGGACGAAGGTGCTCTTGTGAGAAATGAGGCACTGGCAGCAATGCACAGATGGGACTCACTCCTGAAGTGAGGGGGGGCTGAATGCCTGTGTGTGAGATGTGGGGATTTCAAACAAGAGGCAGTGAGGACACCTACAATTGGTGTGAGGCCCTCATGGATTTGAAGGGAAAGCAGGAAAATAGGATCCTGCCTTCTTCTTAGGATGGTCCATAGCTAGAATTCCAGACCTTGGCCTTTGAAATTCATCATCATCATCATGGCTTGG
>NW_010425506.1:0-439 GCF_000710305.1 Buceros rhinoceros silvestris
CCCCCACCCAGCTCCCAAAGGCCTCCCCAGCTGCCACCCGTTGCCCCGCAGAGGTGTACCCTGCTGCTGGCCCTGTTGGGGAGTCCCCTGGCACCCGCCCCATGGAGGAGGCTGCAGGACCAGGCAAGGGGGCGGCGGAGAAAGCCCTGCCGGAGCCAAAGGCAGCTGCTGGGCAGGAGTCATCCACTCAAAAATCCACCTCCCAGGCTGCGGCACCAGCACCAAAAGTGGGTCGAGAAAGCAGCCTGCCCACCAAGGCAGCCTCTGCACGGCCATGGAGGCACCAGCCGCTCCTACGCACGGCGCAGCCCCGCGACAGCCGCAAGGACAACAGCCCCGCGACAGCAGCAAGGACATCGTGCAAGCCTTCATCAGCGAGATTGGTGAGCGGGAGGGCTACAGGCTGCGGGGCTGGGCGTTGGGAGCATGGACAACATCG
>NW_010425506.1:579-1807 GCF_000710305.1 Buceros rhinoceros silvestris
CGGCCCAGGCAGTGGAACCAGTTCCTGGCACTTCTGGGGGCTATGGTGGCAAAGCCAAGCCTGCGGGCTGGCTGTCTCTTCCCAGTGCTTTGCCAGGATATTGCCTCCAGTGGATGGTGTGTGCTGGCTGTGCCCAAACTGGTCCCTTCTGGAGCTGCAGAGTTGGGTGTTCCTGTCCTTGCTGCGTGAGGCACAGAGCTGCTGCAGGCTCTGCTGCTGCTTCTCCCCAGTCACCTAGGGAGGCTGATGCAGGGGGAGGTTGGGGCCGGGGTGCATTCCTGTGGTTCTAGGAGGTTTGTGGCTGACCTGACTTGCCGTATTCTCTCCCTGGCCCA
The DNA here is from genome assembly GCF_000710305.1 of Buceros rhinoceros silvestris. NCBI lineage: Eukaryota > Metazoa > Chordata > Aves > Bucerotiformes > Bucerotidae > Buceros > Buceros rhinoceros. Next base: position 915 of record NW_010425506.1, read on the forward strand.
GGGATCGAAGCCACTGACCTGTCCAGTCTGCTGGAGCAGTTTGAGAAGTCTGAAGGTGCGAATGTGTGTCCTGTCCCCTGTGGGGCACCCTTTGTGCCACACTGGGCTGCCTGTGCTCCCTGGGGTGGGAGCAGGGGAGCCAGGATGCTGCTGCCTGAGAGCTGGTGTTACTGTGCTTGGGTGCCTTGTCCCAGAGGTGTCTCTGGCTGTCTCCTTCATGGCCTGTGAATGCAGGGGGGTTCCTTGGGTGGCTGAGGGGTCCCTTGCGTGGCCAAGGGGGTGGTGAAGAGCCCAGAAAGGAAAGGGGATGTGGAGCTTGTCTTTGTGGGGAGCTGGGTTTGGGGTGCTATGAAACCTGTCCCTGGCTGCGCTCTATGAGTCCCCCTGTGTGCAGGGTCTGTTCCCTGCCCTCCAGCCCCAGCCTCTCGCCACCCTCATCCACCTGCTGTCTTTTCAGCCAAGAAGGAGGAGGTTCCCATTCAGCCTGCTGAGGACAGGCGGCCAGCGAGGAGCTCTGGGTGAGTATCAAGACCTTCACAGCTGGTGTCCCAGTGTGGAGACTGGCAGAGAGCTGAGCCCTACCTCCAGCAGGGACATGGCACAGCTTTCTGTCCTGCTAGGGTCCAAACCACACCGGTGGCTGTGTCCACCGACCCAGGAGCGGCTGAGGTCCTCATTGGGCTGGCGGCTAGAACTGGCACTGAGGGGAATAAAAATTGGGGGAAAGCAGTGATGGGCATGACCGGACTGTGCAAGTTCCATTCGTGCAGCATTCAGATCCTCCATCCCTCCCAGTCAGTGGGGCATCTCAGGTGGGTGCCCCAGCTGTGGGGACTGGGGCTGGGCTTGGCTGCCGCATTTGACAAATCTTTCACCTTCTCAGGCCCGAGACC
>NW_010425506.1:1911-2142 GCF_000710305.1 Buceros rhinoceros silvestris
AGCAAATCTTTCCCCTTCTCAGGCCCGAGCCCCAGCCGTACAGGAAGCCCCCGGACAGCCTGCAGGCCTCTGAGCTGGCCAATGTGGCAGGTAACGCCTGGCGCGAGATGGGGGAGCCCACCATGTCCTGGCAGGGGCTGTCGTGGGGCTGGAGAAGACCCTGGGGCTTGAGGGGAGCCAGGCCAAAAGGGAGCCCCAGCCGGGGGGGTTACACTAAGGGGCTGGCACTCA
>NW_010425507.1:0-260 GCF_000710305.1 Buceros rhinoceros silvestris
ATCTCCCCAACCCTCAGCACCCCTGCTCCAAGCATCCCCCCACTGAGCGTTCCCATCCCGATCATCCCAACCCTGAGCATCCCATCCCTGAGCATCGCTGCTCCCAGCGTCCCTTCCCTGAGCATGTCCACTCCAAGCATCCCCTCTCCAGTCATTCCTGCCACGAGAATCCCTGCTGCGGCCCCTCTGAAAGGGAAAACCCTCTTCCTGGAGGAAATGAGGAGTATGGGGATGGAAACAAATTTTTTTCCACCTGGAAA
>NW_010425507.1:552-803 GCF_000710305.1 Buceros rhinoceros silvestris
AGCCAGAGAGGGGTTACGGCTACGGGGGTCCCTGAAAGTGCTCCCGGAGCTCGTGTAAGGCAGAGCCGGGCTTCCCGTGGCGTAAATCAGTTCAGCTCCCTCGGCATCAGCGCTATTCCGGCTTTTCTCCGGGCTAAATGAGGACAGGAGCGAGCGGCTCAGACCCAGCGCCGGGGTCAGCCGGGGCCATGGAAACAGCTTGGAAAACAAGGCGGGAGAGGCAGGGGCGGGCGACCCGCGCGGTGCGGGGC
>NW_010425508.1:0-323 GCF_000710305.1 Buceros rhinoceros silvestris
CAGAACTCACACTTGAACCTGCCAGGACAAAGCTACCTGTCACAGGGGCAGCAGGGACCTTCCACCTCCTCTCCGCGGGGAGCCAGGACACAGCTCTGCCGGGTCATGCCGCGGGAAGCTGCCAGCTCCCACCTGCGGTTGGCGATGGCCTGGATGTGGGTCAGCAGGTGCATCTTGAAGGTGTAGCGCTTCTTGAAGGACTTCCCGCACTGTGGCAGAACAAAGCAGAGCAGCGCTCACCTCCCGCCCGGCCTCGCCTGCCGCCAGCCCCTCCCCAGGCCACGGCCCCCCAGACCTTGTCACACCTGTGTGGCTTCCCGGTG
>NW_010425508.1:451-928 GCF_000710305.1 Buceros rhinoceros silvestris
CACATGTGTGGCTTCTCGGTGCTGTGCGTCTTCATGTGCTGCGTCAGCCTCTTCTGCATGGGGTAGATACGATTGCAGACAGGGCAGGGGAAGGAGTTCAGCTTCGGAGGCTGGAGGGAGAGCGTGAGGATGAGCTGCCTGGGGGTGCTCAGCAGCGTCCTGACCCCCTCCCCACTGCAGGACCTGGGCCACTGCTCCTCGGGAGATCCCCAAACTCTGCTTTCAACCCAGCACCGGAGCCTGCAGGAGACCCCGACATGCCTCCTCCCACAGCACGGTGCTGAGAGAGCAGCCAACAGGGCTCTCAGACTCACCGGATCTGCTCTCTTCTTCCTGAAAAAGAAAGAAAACGCCCCTTGCGTCAGCCACAGCCCAAGTGCCAGCTCCCATGTACCCAGACACCAAAACCGCCCGGTTTAGAACGTGCCAGGGGAAGGGGCAGCCGGAGCTGCTCTCCCAGGGCAGGGGGAACAGTCG
>NW_010425508.1:1059-1661 GCF_000710305.1 Buceros rhinoceros silvestris
ACAGTCGGTGCGCGTCACCCCAGCTGCCAGACGGTCTGCAGGACTGTGCGTCCCTCACCTGTCCCGGCTGTGCACCGTGGAGTGCCGGATGACGTCCTTCTTGTACACGCTGGTGTAGCTGCACTCCTCGCACTTGTAGGGCTTGCTGCCCACGTGGTTGAACATGTGCTCCTGCGAGAAGCAGAGCAGGCCTGTAAGCCACGGGGCCACCAGCCGCCCCACAGGTCCAGGAGCAGGATGGACAGCACTCACCTTGAGGGAGGACCAGCGCCGGGAGCGGTAGCTGCACTGAAGACACTTGAAGAGCTGCGGGTCGTTGGCCTCGTGCGAGTTGACATGGAAGCGCAGGTCACGTGGTTGAACATGTGCTCCTGCGAGAAGCAGAGCAGGCCTGTAAGCCACGGGGCCACCAGCCGCCCCACAGGTCCAGGAGCAGGATGGACAGCACTCACCTTGAGGGAGGACCAGCGCCGGGAGCGGTAGCTGCACTGAAGACACTTGAAGAGCTGCGGGTCGTTGGCCTCGTGCGAGTTGACATGGAAGCGCAGGTCATCGTGGGTGAGGAACCGGGAGCCGCAGATCCGACAGAGGTAGGGCCGCAT
>NW_010425509.1:0-451 GCF_000710305.1 Buceros rhinoceros silvestris
CCCTCCCCAAGATCCCCGTCAGCCACAAGACTAACAGGGAAACATCACATTGTACATCAGGAAAAGCCAAGAGAGATTCAAATCTCCCCCCTCCCGAAACCTTTGATCTTCCTCCAGACGCCGCTGCGGCTTCGCGGAGCTTTTGCATCAGGGAATGTTCAACCAGACCAATATTTGGTTTCCCCGGGCAGATGCCGCAGGTGATCGGGGGGCGGGAGGAGGCACGGCCACGTTCCCCCTCGCATCGAGGCTTCTGAGGGCGATTTTGGTGGTATTTGGGTACGAGCCCTACGGGACCAGGGTGAGCTGCCCCCCGCCCCGTTACCTTGATGTCCTTCCCGAAAAGGTTTGCGTAGAAGCAGAGCCAGTTGGGGGAGATGTAAAGCCTTCCCTGGATGAGGATGTCTCTCTGGAGCGCGCAGGAGCAGACTGCAAAGCAGGGAGAGGGGGC
>NW_010425509.1:576-777 GCF_000710305.1 Buceros rhinoceros silvestris
GCAAAGCAGGGAGAGGGGGCATGGCAGTCCGTGCCCCGGCTCCTTCCACCCCCGCACCCGTCCCTCACCGTGCCGCCCACCTTTCAGCACGCTCTCCTCCGTCGGGATGTCCTTGAACAGCTTGTGGTACTGGGAGTTGTACTTGCTAGCGGCCTGGAAATGAAGCGGAGCAAAGTTATGGCGTGACCTTGCCGATAAGGA
>NW_010425510.1:0-2590 GCF_000710305.1 Buceros rhinoceros silvestris
CCAGGTCAACCCCAACGGGACAGAAACGGCTCCTCAGGGACAACCTCAACCTCCCCTGGGGCAACTGGAGGCCGGTTCCCCTCAAACTTTGGGATACTGCACCAGGGAGAACCCACAGGGCACCTGCTCTGGGCTGGGAAGATGGGAAAGCTCGTGCTGGATGGAGAAGGGGGTTTGTAGCCATAGGCCACCGGTCCAGCCTGGCCTGGCAGGGCTGGGATGCTCCTCTGGACATAAAAACTGGTCAGCATGTACAAATCTTCCCAGGTACGGAAAGCAACTGCTGTGGAACTAAATACTAAGTAGGTGCAAGCAGCCCAGCTCATGCTGAGCCAGCCACTCCTGGTCTTTTGGGGAGGAATGGCCAAATTCTCTTGTTTTCTGGCATTTCCTGCAGCCTGAGTTTTGTGTCTGCCCCTAAGAAAGAGGAGGTGAAGGAGTCGCTGACACTGCTGCTGATGGGGTTTTCCTCTTGTCCACCTGGCATTTGTAATCGGTGACAAACTGGCCACACTGAATCGCATCGTTCATTTTGAGTCATCACTCAAATTTTCTCAGCACTTCACGAAACCCTCCAGCAGCGCCCGCGGTCCTCCCCTGTTCAGTGCCACCCCGAGGTGCTGCTGCAGGTCTGGTACCACTTCAGTCCTCAGGGCACCATTGTGTCCCTCCCCCTGGCAGGGGGCTGGAACAAGATGACAGTTAATGCTCCTTCCAACCCAAACCACCTGGTGACTCCATGATCTGCAGCTCTACAAAAGAGCTGTAAAACACCTGGACGTGCTCTTCTTCTCTCCAAAGTGTCAATTATTGTATGAAACGCAGAGGTCCCACATTAGCAACACCCTGAAATTCCTGGCAATGCCCAGCCCACGACTTCGATAGAGTCCTCCAAACCCTGGAAGCCAACCAGTTCCCTCCCGGGGAACCAGGAGTCACCGTGGGGCTGTTATTTCTAATTAGGGACCTGCCCAGCACCTCTTGCGTCAAGCTGATCCCTGGAATTATTTTCCCCTTGTTTCTTGTAACCTGCGGCACAAGGCAGGTCCCATCCCTCGCCGCCTGTGCGGTATCGGGTGGGGGGTCTGGGGTGGGACCTCGGTGAAGAAGCTGCTGGTGAAGCAAGAGCAGAGCCTCGCCCAGGAGCTCGCTGGCTGCAGCTGCACCAGTCACCCACAGGAGGGCACGTTCCTCAAAGCAAACCGGAGCTCAGCTAAGACCCAACCCCCTTCGACCTGAGCTCACTAAAGAGGGATTCTGACAAAATCTAGCCTGCTGATGGAAAAAAATTGTCCAGCAAAGGGAGTGGGATCCTCCGAAGTTTCATATTTATCTGTGAAAAATCCTGTTGGGTTTGGTTACCGGTGACGAAACCATCAGTGAAGCTATTCCCTTGAGCTGTTTTAGTGAAGAAATGAAAAAAAACCAGAGAATCAAAACAAAACTAATAAAAAAAATCACCTTTGTTTTTTTTTTTTCTTAAAAACAAAAAAAGTGTCCAGCCACTTTTAACGGGGAGAACCCCTATTTTTATACAGGTACCAACCCACAGAGCACCTCTCTCCTCACAGGTGCCAGGTTCCCCCCGGCCGTGCTGGATTTTACTGCTGGCTGTTCCCAGTGCTTCTGGAACAAAATAAAAGGAGCCTGAACTGGTGGAGATAATATCAGATATACGGAACTCTGTGTCCTCTCTATCGCAGAAGAAGCGGCAGCATCCCATGCGAGCGAGGAAGATCATCTAAACTGCCGTAATTTAACTTCCCATCATTTTAAATTGTGGTGCAGGTGGGACAGGTTCTGGTCTGGCTGCTCAGGAGAAGCACTTGAGAACAGAGTAAATCTCCACAGCTGAGGAAACTCCTCCAGAGGGACTGACGTGGAGCGAAGCAAAGCGATGGATTTTCCTGCGCGGAGCTGCCGCGTCCCTCCAGCACTGCAGCACGTCGGTAACGCTGGGCGAGATCCAGCTCCAGCCGTGGCCCCAGGAGTGTTCTTCTGAATCATAAATTTTGGAATTTGCTGCTGGTTGGACAACAACCCTCTGCCCTCTGGCTGGGCTTAAGAGGATAAATCCACGTGGCTGTGCCAAGGCCATGCTGGAATTCCCCGGTGGCAGGGCAGCACACGTCCTCCTCTGCCCACGCGGGTAACGCTGGGCGAGATCCAGCTCCAGCCGTGGCCCCAGGAGTGTTCTTCTGAATCATAAATTTTGGAATTTGCTGCTGGTTGGACAACAACCCTCTGCCCTCTGGCTGGGCTTAAGAGGATAAATCCACGTGGCTGTGCCAAGGCCATGCTGGAATTCCCCGGTGGCAGGGCAGCACACGTCCTCCTCTGCCCACGCGGCTCTTCTACAGGATGCTCTGCCCTGTCCCGATGGCACAACAGGGCTCTGCTTTCCTCCCAGCCGTGCCCAGACTGAAACCACAGCGGGAAGACAGAGTAAAGGGGGTTCTGCCCTTCCCTTGCCCTTTCTCTGTCTCCCTCCAAGTTCTCTGGCAAAGGCTGCCCGGCTCGTCCTGCTGAGGATGAGCACTTGGAAGAGGTTACTCCTCTCAACCTCCTTCTTTCCTCTCTCTCAGCACAG
>NW_010425510.1:2840-5724 GCF_000710305.1 Buceros rhinoceros silvestris
CCAGGGCCTGTGGGTTTCCAGGCGCCACAGCCCGCGGGGCGCTGCAGCTCGCAGGAGCTGGAGGAGGACGTGTCCACAAGCCAGGGGCGATCAGAGATAGCTGTGTTGATAGAGGTGAATCAATAAGCTCAGCGCAGCACAGCTGTGGTGTGGAGGCAACGTCCGGGTGGCTGAACTCTCCGTGGCTGAGTAGCCCTGACACAAGGGTTCGGTGAACCTCCTGCCCGGTGCAGTGAGTGTCCCCTTGTTCCCCAGGTCACCAGCAGCACCTTCCTGCCCGCGCTGCCTGGCAGCACACGGTGTGGCCCCTGGACGCGGCGGAACGGGCTGACGGAGCGCCTTTCCCTATTGCTGCCACTGATGCTGGGGACACATTTGTCCCCCTTCCTGGTTACGTCACGGCTGAAATGGGGAGGATGCACAGGGCGCAGCTTCGGGCCAGACCTGCCTGGTCCACACTGGGACACCACTGCAGCCCCATCCCTCAGCCTGGGATGGGGAGGCGAGCCCGCTGTCCTCCTCCTACAGCAGCCAAAGATAAAATCCTCCGTGGATGCAACTGGGTTCTTTCCCGAGCCGCTGGAACAAACTCTTCCACATGCACGCACTGCACGTGGGAGCAAACGATCACATCGAACTCTTTTGCCAAAGCAGAGTTACCCGTGGGCGTACGCTGCGACTGGGATGGAGCTTTAGTGCTCACAGGAGCGAGGCAGGACCTCTGGAGAGAGCTGATACCCAGCATCAAACTGCATTACTGTACGGGCTAGAAATTCTAATCCTCATCCTAATCCTAACCCTAATTCACTGCTGTTCACGCTTTATAAATGCATATGTCACATCCTGCGCCTTGGACGTGGCGCAGAACAGTGCTATAGAGAGCGGCAGGTAAAGGCCAGTGCTGAACTGGTGTGTCCTGGGGAAGGCTCCTGGGCTTCGGGGAAGCTGTGAATATTCCGTATGAATTCGCTGTGGGATTTTTCAGCGGGTGTTCCTTTGGTTTGTTTGTTCTGGGGGGGGGGTTGGGATGTTGATTAGTTGGGTTTTCCCCCCAGTTGGCTGTAGCCTGTTTTGTATGACCAGAAAGATGGTGCAAGTCCTTGCGGGGAAAGACAACGTGACCTGTTTAAATGTAGAAATCCCTGTGCTATGAGCAGGCTCCTCTGTCTCCCTCCCATCCCCGGCACCACGTGCTCACCAACGTATTTCCTCGGCACATTCGTCCTCCTCCCGTAGAGCTGCACATGGAACGGCTGAAATAGCGCCTGGCCCCTCCCCGCCCCGTTATCTTTCGAGGCAACATCCTGAGGTGCAGCTACATCCCCCCTTGAGTCACTCACCGCCGGTGACTCCAAGTGGGGAATTTGTGAGCATCACCGCAGGAACGCTGGCCCAGAACCGGGTACGGCCCCAGTGGTGACAGAAACAGGACCTTGTGTAACCTCTTGGGTCAGAAACAGCTTGTTCCAGCTGGGCTGAGGCACAGGCTGATTTCCACTTTCTGCATCCACAGCTGCAGGAAGAGATGATGCTTCGCTGGAGGCAGGAAAAGTCGCGCAAAGGGCTTTTCCGCCGTTTGCCGGAACGCGCAGTGATGCTCGGAAGGTCACAGGAAACCTGTGGCCAAGCTGTCGGCAGCCGCCAGCCCATGCCTCGCCGCCAAGCTCCCTGCCAGGAAGGAGCGTGCTCTCCGTGCTGGCCCCGGCTCTCTAACGACAGCCGGGTGATCTGAGGGGCCCAAAGCACCACGTGAGGGACACCTCCATCCCTGAGGGCATCTTCCCCCACCTCGGGCTGCTGCTGCAGCAGGTTAAATACCTGCAAATGTTACGGCAGGATGAAGGCACCACAGAACCGTTCAGGCTGGAAAAGGCTCTTGAGCTCCTCGAGCCAAACTGTTCCCCCGGCACTGCCAGGTCACCACTAAACCATGTCCCTCAGCACCACCTCAACACCTCCTAAACCCCTCCAGGAGTGTGTCTGCGCTCAGGAGAAGGGGACCGATATCGCAGCAGTCAACAACGGTGACATCGCAGGCACAGCCAGCCAGGACGCTGCTGTCCCGCGGCAAGTGATGCTGCAGACCACGAGCTGCAGGCTCTGTCACGGGCAGCATCTGGCTACCCTCACCCTAAAATCTACCAACACAGCGGACCCCGTGGAGTGTTTGGTCCTCTCCTCGGCGCTGAGCCTGTGTCACCAACCCAGCTCAAGGCTGCTTAACCTGCAGCCATCCCCCCCGGCTCCCCATCTCACGCCACAAGCACAGTTTAAAGGTAATGTGCAAGTTTGGTTGTTAGGAGCGACTCTTTACTGGAAAGGCATTTTCATTTCAGCCCCAAACACCGAGGCCCTCGGTTGCTTATCAGCTCCTTTACTGTAAAGCAGCTTTGCTGGGGCTGTTGATCTTGGCAGGACATGCGGCACAGGGCACAGCCTCTCCCGCGGGCTGTGGTGACCGGCAGCAGATGAGAAACTGCCCTTTGTCCCCTTTGAAGTCCCAGAAAATGCCTCGAAAAGTGAGAATCCTGGGACTTCAGTTCATTGACAGTAAATTAACTCAATTAGATTATCTTAGGTTGTCCCTGAGGAGCCGTTTCTGTCCCGTTGGGGTTGTGCAGGCGTGTCCCCGGCTGCCCAGGGCAGTGGTGGAGTCCCCATCCCTGGAGGGGTTTCCCAGCCGTGTGGAGGTGCTGCTGCGGGACAGGGGTCAGGGGGGACCTGGCGGTGCTGGGGAACGGGGGGACTCGAGGAGATCAAAGGGCTTTTCCAGCCCGAATGATTCTGTGACTCCAAATAGAGGCAGCACAGCGAGACTCGACAAAGGGTGCAGCCACTCCCGCGCATTTCTTAACTCGAGGGTAAGAGCTCACCTGGAGCTTTG
>NW_010425510.1:5913-6536 GCF_000710305.1 Buceros rhinoceros silvestris
CACAGCGAGCCGCGACAAGGGGTCCAGCCACTCCAGCGCATTTATTAACTCGAGGGTAAGAGCTCCCCTGGAGCTTTGTTTATAAAGGGCTGGGCTGGGCCCTCACCAGTCAGGAACAAGGGATCCGGGAGTGACACCGAGGTACAGGCTGATCCCGCGTGGGCTCTGAGAACAGTCCCCGTCCTCCCCGTCCTATCCCTGCTCTTATCCGGTCCTTCCCGGACCCCCTTGGTCCTGGAACCGGGGGGGTTTTGCAAACACCGTGGCGTTTACCCAGTGTGACAGGCGAGGACGCTGGCAGCACGATGAGCAGCTTGTCCCGGGTGATCTGCTGGCTCGGGGCATCGCCAAAAACAGAACAGGTCTCCCCTGCCCCTCCAGGCAACCTCTGGGCTGGGCCACCGAGTCCTTTCTTAGTGCACTGGGCTTTAGGTGCCCCTTGTCACCACCGGGCCAGCTGCCGCGACTGGAGGAAGGGGCTTTGTGCTCTGCAGCACTCATCCATCTCCCCGACTTCCCAGATGCTGTTTGTGTCCCTGCTCTTCACACTCATTTGCCACCTGAACGGAAGAAGAGCCACACCAGGGAGTGGGGCCGGCTGCAGCGGGGGGAGGCGAGAGAGA
>NW_010425510.1:6954-7411 GCF_000710305.1 Buceros rhinoceros silvestris
TGTGGGGGGGTGGTTGGGTCCCCCGGGCCTCCCCCAGCCACAGCTGCGGCCCTGACCTCCTGGCAGGAGCTTCTCTCATGAGATATTCCTTCGGTTTGCTCATCGGCTAAACAGCATGAGCCATCCCCTCCCCAGCCCGCGGGAGTGGGGCACGTCTCTGGGTGGTGAGGGAGGGAGAGAAGAAACCACGGGAAAAATAACGGAGTGCGGAGGAATTCCTGCTCTGCGCTTCAGTGGTCGGATACAGCTGTTCTGCTAACAGGAAAAACAAAACTCTGCCTTTTCTGAAACTTATTGGCTAGAAATAACTGAGAACAGCCAGATGATCTACTGGACCATAACATTAAAAAAATTAATAAATTTTTTAAATGTGCCATTAGACTTCAGTTTAAATAAGGAAAATTGAAGGAGGGCGGGAGATCACCCACCACAGACTGGTTTGGGTTGAAGGGACCTT
>NW_010425511.1:0-359 GCF_000710305.1 Buceros rhinoceros silvestris
CACGGCCGTCTTGGTCTCCGAGTCCTCCAGCATGGCCCCCACGTCAAAAACGTTGTCCAGGTAGGCTTGGATCTGCACCTGCAGCTTGTCGCTCTCGGTGAGACGGAGGGTCTGTTGTGGGACAGCCGGTGGCACCGTCACAGGCTGGGTCGCCTGCTGGCCGGGGGCTCAGCACCGGGGCGGGGCGGGATCACCCACCTCCAGGTACTGGTCCAGCCCCAGGTGGGTGAACTCATACTGCAGGAAGACGCGGAAGTTCATGTTCTCCACCGAGTGCACCACGATGTTGATGAACTGCATACAGGCCACCTGCGGGACAGGCACGGGCTCAGCGTGGCCACCAGCAAAGCACGGGGGCC
>NW_010425511.1:535-1067 GCF_000710305.1 Buceros rhinoceros silvestris
CCTTGGGGACATGGTGCCTCAGGGGAACGGTGGCCCTCAGGGACATGGTGCCCCTCGGGAACGCATGGAGGTTTCACAGTCCTGGGGACTTGGGGACCTGGGGGAGGAGCAGCAGGGAATGTGGTGCCCTGGCGACAGCGTGGTGGCTCAGAAGCTCTTGGGGACGCAGTGTCATGGGGATAGCATGTCTTGGCAGTCCTTGGGACGTGGACAGTGTGGTGGCTCGGCTGCCCTTGGGGACACAGTGCCCCGGGGACAGCAGAGCCCCAGCCCCGCCAGCCGCTCACCATGAAGTCGATGTTGGTGTCCTCGTTTCGGAAATACTCCATCAGCTTCTCGAAGCGGTTCTTCTCCCCGCAGACCTGGGGCGGGAGCAGGGGGCTGAGGGCCCATGTCCCTGGTGACACGTGCTGGCACCGGGACATCAAGCCCAACAGGCAGAGCATCCCCAAGAGAGTCACAGGACGGGCACTTTCAGGATGGAGGATGCCCTGGTGATGTGGGGCTCTGCCACACACAGGGAGACTGAGGC
>NW_010425512.1:0-431 GCF_000710305.1 Buceros rhinoceros silvestris
TTTTTTTTTTCCAGCATGTCCCAGGCTACAGCTGGGACAAACAGCGCCAAACATCTTTGCTGCTGCTGGGCAGGGAGGCAGACTGTAGCCCCCAGGTTCACGTGCTAGACCACTGCCAGCGCTGAGTGAGTTCTGGGGTGAGGAGGAAGAGGAGACAGCAGCACGGCCCCATGTTTAGAGGTACCCAGAACTGCCCGGGCTGAGCACACTCCTAGCCCTGGGAGTCTGGAGCAAGACCCCCGGGTGAGCTGGGCACAACAAAGCCCTGGGAGCCAGGGCCCCCGCTGGCCCCGCAGATGGGGCCGGGGGGAGGTTAAACCTGTGGCCAGCTGGGCAGCCAGCAGCAGTGGGGAAGGGGGCAGCCCCCTGCCCCTCTGCCAAACCCCCCTGCTCCAGAGGGCAGAATGCATCCCCAGGAAAGTACCCTGGGC
>NW_010425512.1:634-1009 GCF_000710305.1 Buceros rhinoceros silvestris
TGGTCGCCGTGGACCCCCAGCACCCCCCAGGCAGGGATGAGGCAGACCCCAGCAGTGGGAATGCCTGCACAGGCGAGGACAATAGCAGACAAGGAGAGGGGAAAAAAATCCCCTCGGCAATTTTCTGCAGGTTTCTATTTAACCTGCAGACAAAGACCAGCTTTGTGAGGGAAGGCGATGGAGGTTGCTCATGGAAATTTCTTGGCTTTTCCCCTTAACTAGAGGTTTTTTACCACCTCCAAATTTAGGTAACTATAAAATGCTGTAAGTGCCCATTAATATTTTTATTTGCTGCAGATTTTTCAGTCGAGGGAGCAAGCCCCTGACAAAGGCAGAGTTCCTAAGCCACGAGGAGAGGCCGGCCAGCGATTGAAA
>NW_010425512.1:1134-1730 GCF_000710305.1 Buceros rhinoceros silvestris
GGGCAGGCAGGGGCCGCGGGCCGGGCGCGGGGGATTACCCGCTCCCTGAGAAGGGGGCTTAGCTGCCTCAGAACGGGCGTAAACTGAAACCCCATAAACATCCAGAACAAAGTCCAGGAAAGCTGCTGCCTCCGCTGCGGAGGGGACCGGGGCGATGCTCATGAGCCAGCAACGACGCGGAGCAAGGACAGCGAGCCGGGCACCGGGGACACGATGAACGCGGCAAGGGACTGAGCCCCATGCACACCCCGAGGGACCGCAAGCTCCCCAGGATGGATCCAGAGCCCATCCTGGCACAACCCGCAAGGTGCCGGTGGCACGGCCACGGCTCCCAGCCCAGGACTGGCTCTTCCCATCCCGCACGTCCTGCCGGGAACATTTTGTTCCCACCAGCCAGCCCCGGAGCCAAGGGACAGACTCTGCCCCAGCCGGGCTCCTGCTGTGGCACTAATTGGGCTGCCCTGGTGAGAACCATGACGGGAAATGTTTCCAGAGGTTATTGTTAGTCCTGGCATGAGGCTGGCGAGGAACCAGCTCCCTCCTCTCCAACCTCTCCTCCTCCTCCTCCGCCGCCTGACGCTGCTCCCCAAACCCGC
>NW_010425512.1:1977-2254 GCF_000710305.1 Buceros rhinoceros silvestris
CCGGGTACACGAGAGCCATCCTTACCCCAGAGACTGCCAGGAAGAGCAATCTCCTGAGAAAAACATGTTTACTGCTGTCAGCCGCATTATTTACGGAAGCGGGGAGCAGGCACGCCAAGGGAAACATCTCGGAGATGGTCCCCGCAAGTGACGTGCTGCCTGGGCTCCTCTCGGAAGCCCACAACTCCCCAGGGAGCCCCAGCGATCTCACGGAACGTGTCTGTGACCACAGCTCAGAGCAGAGGCACCGACCCCAGCCCGCCGGCCACAGCACCCA
>NW_010425513.1:0-223 GCF_000710305.1 Buceros rhinoceros silvestris
TAGGAAAACCAACCTCACCAACCCCGGTGGGCACAGGCAGCTCCACCACCACCACGTGCCCGTGACGAGCGGGAGCGTCCGATCGCCCTTAGTTGGGGGGGTTGTTGTCCTTTGAGATGACTATGGAGTGCTGCGTGGCGGAGGAGGAGTCGCCTGCGCCCTTCTGGCTGCCTTGGTCCTTGGGGATGTACTTCACCACTGCGGAGACGGGCCTGCTGCGGAC
>NW_010425513.1:410-1034 GCF_000710305.1 Buceros rhinoceros silvestris
ACGGGGCGAAGGCGCAGTGCAGGATGATGTGGTTGCCGTCGAGGTTGAGCAGCGTGAGCAGGACGTGGAAGGGCAGCCAGCTGACAAGGAAGACAGCGACGTAGGCATAGATGAGCAGACAGTGCTTCCTGCTCTCCGACTTGGAGCGCCGGATGACCCGGGCCGTCAGGATGTTGAACACGGCGATGATGGGGAAGGGGATGAGGAACCCGACGGTGGTGGTGGCCAGGCTGACCGCCAGCGCCCACTCATCGTAGGTCTCGAAGGGGGCCATGAAGATGCACATGGGCTCTTCAGTGTTGACCAGCTGCATGTGGGCAACCTCCAGGAACGGGATCGCTGCCGCCAAGAGCCAGCTGCCAGCGCAGACAGCGCGGCGCCCGCGGTGCTGGTGCTTGCGCCAGAAGAGGGAGGAGCTGGTCAGGGACACGTAGCGATCCACACTCAGGCAGGTGAGGAAGAAGATGCTGGCGTACATGTTGGCAAAGTAGAAGTAGTGCGTGAAGCGGCAGAGGAAGCTGCCCCAGAGCCAGGTGTAATCCAGCATCACCTCCAGCATCCAGATGGGCAGCGAGAGCAGCACCCCGAGGTCCGCCACCGCCATGTTGAGGATGTAGAGGGTGA
>NW_010425513.1:1146-1505 GCF_000710305.1 Buceros rhinoceros silvestris
CGCCCCCGCCATGTTAAGGATGTAGAGGTTGACCAAGCTCTTGTGGCCCCGAGTCTGCCAGTTGACCCAGATGACCAGGAGGTTCTCCACCAAGCCCACCACGAAGATGACCAGGTAAAGGATGAAGAGGATCACCCGCTTGACGTTCTCGTCCAGGCTGAACTCACAGAAGGTGTAGGTGTAGTTGAGGAGGTGGAACAGCTCGGACAAGTTGTGGTAGTCCCCGTACTCGCTGGGGAGAGTGTGCGCCTCGGTGGGGGCGGGGGTCACCTCAGCCATCCTGAGAGCTGCAAGGAAAGGGAGAGCTCTGAGCTGGGACAGCTCTCTCCTATCCCAGCTCAGGCCTCGCGTGAGGCTCG
>NW_010425514.1:0-609 GCF_000710305.1 Buceros rhinoceros silvestris
GCCGAGTGGTGGAGGGACCCCCGAGCACCCGGCTCTGCCAGTAACGCAATGCTGCTGCTTCCGGCTGCACCGGGGGGAAGGTGGTTATTCCTATTTTCCCATTTCCTGGGTAACCGCTGGGAAGTGTTGGGTGTCGGGAGGTGTCGGGTCTTGGGAGCTGTTGGGTGTCGGGGGAAGTTGTGACCAGGGGAGGATCTCGGTGTTTGAGCTTTCGGGGTCAGGTGCTGCCTCCCCCATTGCTGGTGGAGCTGGTCAGAGACACGTGGCTGCCCAACACCCCCCACCCTGCCCCAGTCCATCTGTCTGTCCATCAGCGCTCACATGGAGCCCCCTCTGTGTGTCCCCAGGGTTCTGCCGAGGGCTGAGGACTGACATCCTCCTTGCCAGCCATGTCCCTTCAGAAGCCACCGGGTGCCACCAGCCAGAGCCCAGAGGAGGAGAAGGAGCCCCTGGAGAACAAGTCAGAGGAGCTGAAGCACATGCGAGGGGCAGAGGAAGAGAACAAGGAGAAGGAGGAGGGGGAAGAGGAATCCACAATGGCCCCCTCTGTGCCAGCTGAGCAGCCAAACCGGTGCCCCGAGTGTGGGCAGAGCTTCCCAACCGGCTCGG
>NW_010425514.1:886-1110 GCF_000710305.1 Buceros rhinoceros silvestris
CCCCCCCCCTCCCGCGCCCCCGCCGCATCCACACCAGGGAGAAGCCCTTCACCTGCTCCAACTGTGGCCAGAGCTTCCACAGCAGCTCCCAGCTCACCCAGCACCGCTGCACCCACGCCAGTAAGAGGCCACACGTCTGCGCTGACTGCGGCCAGAGCTTCAGGTACAGCTCCATCCTGTCCCAGCACCGCCGCACCCACACCGGGGAGAAGCCCTTCGCCTGC
>NW_010425515.1:0-20166 GCF_000710305.1 Buceros rhinoceros silvestris
TTGCAGCTGGTGTTAGAGTACCAGCGGTCTGGCTTACTCGGTTCAAGCACCTTTCTTCAAATAAAGAGTGAATTTTTTCTTAGTGAATTTGTTGCACCAAATCAACAGGAGAAGCACCATACCTCTGACACTGCTCTCCATCAAAAGGAGCTGTCAGACAAGGGACAGGTGAGTTCACTATGTTTCCTATCCAAAACAGTCTGTTTTTTGCAGAAGAGCAAAAACCCATGAAGAAAGAAGACACCAGGTGCTGTTATTTTGCGCTGAGCACAGAAGAGGGAGGAGAGCAGCTGGGCACTCACTGCCCATCAGGACAGCGCTGCTCCGAGATGCTCTGCCAGCCTGGGATGAAGCTCCTTCCCAGCTCCTTCCACCTATTCAGGGCAAAGAAATGCCGTGCGCCATCTCCACCCCGCTGCCAGCAGCAGTTTCACTCTGCGCACTTACACCATCACTGCCATTATTTTATAATTACCCAGGATGCCTCAGCCATCCCAGTAACCCGGGCTGAGACTCCGTTCAGTCTCTTGCTTGCACCAGTTGAACGTGTCCGTGAAATTTTAAGGCCAGAAGGAATCATCTGCTCTGTCAAACACAGTAACTAAATACAGGAGAGATGCCCCAGGAAAGAACATGCGAATAGTCGTGCGGAATCAGAGGCAGGCCCACGCTCATTGCATCCTTCCCCAGGATGTTCCAACGTTGGTATGTCTTGTACCCACCTACGAACCCTTTTGTTGCTGTTAGACGAGTCCAAACTGCGGCTCTTCCCCTTTTTTCACTACAGCACTCTTTATCACTCAGACAAATATTAACTAAAACGGGGCTGCTGGCTGGTTCCGAAAGAATTCCCCCCCAGTGCCACTAGATTGCTCATTAACAATTCAATGGAGATGCCTTGATAAGGCCAGGTTTCACCCGCTGGATGGGGGCTGTATTGATTTGGCACCGCCCTAATTGTCGAATTAGAAATATTGGGCGATGCTCAGTCAAACAGCTCCGCAGGGTCCAAATTCAGCAGTGCTCTCACGGTTACCAGCAGTGGTAAATTTGTCCACATGAGGAATGTCAAGTGTATTCGACTAAGCTTATTAACAATTACACTGTCAAGGTTTCTATTTGTTGTGTTCTATCTATTAACGCTTTATGCAAAGAAGGTCAAGCAGGCAGCTCCACTAATCTGTCCACAGTTGCTGGCAGGTTGGGCATTCAGGAAGATGCCATTTTCTTCTTTTTTTTTTTAATTTTTAAATTGAAAAGCAATGGTTTTCTTCTTGCTTTCTAAAATTCCCTTCATTTTCCAGCAACCAAGCCACAAGCAGCCTCCAGCCCTGCTGCATCCCAGCGAGCCTAAGCAATGCCTGTCACCTGCCTCTCCGGCTCCTGCTCAACCTCCTCCGAGTTTGTTGGAGCTAAACGCTTTGAACAGGAGGCACAGACCCACCCACAGCAGCCAGGAGCACGAGCCTCTGCTTTCTGCAGAGAGGAACACAGCATTCCACCGTCCAGAAGCATGTGGCACAGTTACAGGTCCGTAACACCAGAAGCCTGGGTTCCTCTCCCAGCTCTGCAGCGTATCCCTGTCACCCCTCGCACCTTCCCTGAGCAGTGAAAGAGGCACCTGCCCGTCTCTCAGCGTGAAGCACTGCAAAACACCCTCCAAAATTAACCCTCAGCTCCGTGCAAGAGAAGAGGCTAAACGGCAGGGTTGCTTGCTGTGTGGTCCAGAGTTAAAAATCGTCCTGAGAAATTAATCCGCACCCAGGTCTGCTTCTCCATCGAGTGCTCCTCATGATTAAAAAGGCACAGAATTTCCCTTGTTCCGCTCAGGAAAAGGCACAGATACAAAACCAGCCTTGCTATTTAGGGCTGGTGCAAACATCCTGGCAGGCTGGGAGGAGATGGAGAAGGACTAGGAGTGAAGAGCTGGCTGAGAGGATCAGAAGCAGGAACAGCTTAAAGAAAACCAAAAGTCAAAGCCATTCTCCACAAAATCGAGCTCAACAGTGTAAGATGTCACAAGCACCTGGGATTTTTTATACCTGATTTTTCCCCTGCTGTAAAATTAATGGATTTTCATTGAAATAACAAGAATTGGGAAGGCTTTAAAAACAAAACCCTATTTACAGTCAAAACAAATGTCAGACTCTTTGCTGGTTAATATTTAATTTGAGAAAGAAAAGATCTGTCATAAACCTAACTTTTGATGGCATAGCAGTGCCAGTGAGATGCCATCAGATTTAGGAAGGATGAAAGCAGTCCAGTGACATAGCACTGGTTCACAGCTCCGTTCAGTAAACGGGTACAGCTGCCTCTTGGGGACTTGGGGATTCCTGGGTAAGATCAGGGCCGTAGAAGGGAATTGCTCTAATTTAACTTAAGTAGGTTCCTAGGTGCTGCTAAATTTTAGACAAGACCCAAGCTTGCAGCCAGCATCCCAAGAGATGTCAGCGGGTCCTTTTTCACACAAGGTGCTAACCTGGGAGCAGTAACCATCGCAAGGTAAATGCCAAGACCATTAACATCTTTGCTGTAGAATCAAGTAATAACGATACCACATAAACTCTACGTGCAAGGCTGGTAACTCGGTCTTGTTCAGGCCTGGTGGAAAAGTTCAAGAGAGAGCATGAGCATTGGTTTTCTACTAATTCACTCATTTTCTCCCAATTTCACACTCCCCCTTGAACACACCGGCCACATCCATCTGCTCAGCTGCCACCAAACCCCGGCCACGCTCGCATCCACAGGAACTTGGCATTTTTGGTCCAAGTAAATCCTTTGGGAGCTGCAGCCCTTCTATGCGATCGGGAAACACGGATTGCATCCCTTTCTCTGCCTGGTGCCAACTGAAATGGGTCCCTGCTCGCTGGGCAACAGATCTAATGACTGCATTATGGTACATAAAAAGAACATGGAAACAAAGGGCACCATCGCCATCATTTTACAAAGAGCTCGCCCTGCTCAGGCTTTCCAAAGAAGAGCTGGGTTTGTCCATGGAAGGTGGCTCCTGGCTTCACATCCGTATCAAAAATAAGAAAAATGGGGTCAAGCAAGTCTTTTCTACTAGCAGAAAAAGAGGGAAAAGCAAAGGTATGAGAAGCAAACAAACCAAGATAAAGCATGAAGAGAAGATGTGTAGATGCTCACACCCTAAAGAGGGAGGCTGGGTTAACAAACAAGAATTAGAGCTGCTCAGCTACGAGCAGAGATTTGACCTAGTTGGTTCGACTGAAACCTGATGTGAACACGCACATGACTGATTTTAAGAATCACTGAATATAACCTATTTAGAAAAAAAAAAAGAGGCAGCTAAGCAAAAGGGGAGTTGTTCTCTAGGTCAAAATGGCAGCAGGTTCGACTCAGAAAAACATAATTCCTGGTGCTTATGGGTCAGCACAGGAACTGCGTGGGATACTATCAAATACTAGCTGGTATACGCTGCCTGTCAGCAAGTCAGACTAGAAAATAGAACAGAAAATAGGACAGGCAACCTTTTAATAAATAAACAGAAAAAGAAGTCTCTGATGCAGAGGGCTCTGGTTTCAGCTACAGGCACTGAAAATCTCACTCTAGCAATGCTAAAACATCCACTGAGCTTGGGAGTTTTATCAGTGCCAGCTTCCTAGCTCTAAAAGTGCTACATCCAACACGGGGAATCCTGTATCACACTCCACCTTGAAAAAAAAAAAACAAAACTAAAAACCAACCTCTGCTTAAATCCAAGCCCCCGGCTTAATTACATTTATGTCCACGCAGGAGGGAGTTCCTGCTGGAAATGGGTATACTGGATGGTTCAAAACCAGCGAATGCCACACAGCTGAAACAAAGCAGAAAATACGAAATGGTGACTAGAAACTATCAGGGAGTATTTTATTAGATGGCAACACCAGCACTCTGGTGAAAGGCCGCGGTGTTTAATGACTTGCTTTTGTGAGCAGTGGAAAAACCCTGTTCTCCTGCAGCCTCATGCTCCAGGGTTGCTTTATTCTGTCAAATAAGATGCAGCTTCTGTCAGGCATTCTCCCTGTGACCGAAGCATCCCTAATGCACGTCTCCTGATGCTGAACGCCATATACGTGAGCTGCTGCTCGAGGCAGTCACCCAGTCTGGGCAACCACTTGGGTCTCTCACCTCCACCCGCACACCTCATAAACGCAGAGGGACACGATGTCCTCGAGTCCTCTGCCTTCCTGTTACACCCCAATGGGGCTGGGGATCAAGGCGGGACAGCCAGGCAGGCGGTGGCATACGCCACTCACGCTTAATGCACCAGACTAACGACCTTCACTGGAGTAACTGCGTCCCGGCACGGTGCTGCCGCGAGGCAAGCAGCACCGCGACGCAGGGCGCACCACCTTCCTGCTCCAGCCCCTGGTTTGCAGAAGATAACACACTTAGTGCTGCCAGCAGCTTCTCCCTTAGGTAAAATGCAGAGGTCTTCGCAATCCATGCAAAGGTATCGAGAACCAGAAGTTCTCCAGTTTACATCCACGTTACAGGCGCATGACTCGGTATCCTGCAAAGTCAAGATTAGGAAAAGCCTCAATCCACCACAAACCAGTTCTTCTTAGCATCATGTCCAGTTCAACCAAGAATCAGCACCAGGCTAACACACCAACATCACTCACGCTGCAGTATGAAGCACGGTTGTTGAGAAGCACCTGACACCTCACAGCTGAATTATGTACTGAAAGGGGCTTTATCACTGATTTAAGCTCCAAATAAACTCGCTTCTCTTCGGTCCCGCACTCTGACATTTTTTGTGTTTGTGAATCATTATCAATGGCAGTTGAACTAGATGATCCTTGCAGGTTCCCTCCAACTCAACTATTCTATTCCATTCCATTCCAGTTTTTCTATGTGGCAAATAAATACTTAATGTGCACCTAACCTGGCCCCAGTTGAGCTAAGAGCAATTTCTCTTAGGGTGCTTTGCAACATAAAACCAGAGCAGGGGCTGCTCACGCCCACCAGCCCAGCATTCCCAAACATCTCTCCAGAAAATCCCAAGGTGTGATGTCTGCTAGTAACCCTATGTAGGCCACGATGAACATCTGCAACCGAACACAAGGCAAGTGATCCCTATAGAGTCCAGAGCAGCCTCCATGAGTCCCGAGACCTGAACTGGAGTCAGGGGAGACTTCTGCATATCTCCCACGAGCCCTCGCAAGCCAGACGGTCACTGACTGACCTGCTGACCCCCATGTGCTGCTCTTTCACCTGCCAACCACTTCCCAGCTCCCTGAGACACGGAAAAGCCCGACAGCAGCTACCCACAGCGGAAGTGTTTAGCAGTGCGTTAGTAGTTACCACCTATTCTTGCAGCTGGTGTTAGAGTACCAGCGGTCTGCTGACCCCCATGTGCTGCTCTTTCACCTGCCAGTGCTTGAAATGTGCAGCCACCACTGCCAGGATCTTGGCCAAGACCCTCGGGGCCTCTCGCAGCACAAAAGAGGCAGCAGGTGATGATCTCAGTCCAATATATATCAAAGAGATTTCTTCTGAGATAGCTTTACAGCAGCAGGCACACTGAAGGTTGAAAGATTTGAACAGATCTCCTTTTCAAGTGATATAACTGTTGCTGAGAACATTTATGATTTTGAACTTCAAAGCATTAAAATCTCTCGGGGCTAAGTGAGGTGTCCAATATCCATTCTGCCTCGGCATGAGGGATGATCTGTTACCCCTGTGATATCAGAAAACTACATGTAAATCTTCAAGAGATGGAGCAGAAGCCACTTCCTGATCATGATGCAATGAGTTGCACGTCATAAGAGGAGTGGTACAGCTAACTGCCAAGAGCCAGGAGGGTGCAGAAGCCCTGGCTCTGCCGTTCCCTCAGATACACCATCCCTGGGATGAATGTGGAGCTATTAGAAGCGTCCACAGGATTTCTCATGCAGCATCTGCCTCTCTCTGGGCACTTCCCTGGACAATATAAAGCAAGGAGGAACAGTAGCTCTTCCAGTGAATGGGTGCAGTTGGAAGGTCAGCTTTGGACCATCAGTGCAGGTGAAGACCAGCCTTGGAGCCTTGGGGATTGCTGGAAGGAGAGGAGGCAGCGGGCACCACAGCTGCTGGCCCCAGGGATACCATCAAAGGGGAGGATGCTCAGCACGTCTGCAGGACTCATTAAGTCCCCCAACATCGAGCATACCAAACTCCACATTAATTCAGGTGAGTGCTGGGGGTGGCCAAGCTTGGGGGATGCTGCAGGCTGGACAATAAGCGGGCTGCTGCCTGCAGAGCTCCTCTCATCTTTACTGCAGGACTTACAAGGTCTGCAAGAAATGATGAAGAGCCCTGCCACAGGGACATGGCCCTGAGATCAACACCAGGGAGCACGCAGAGAAAGGGCGGCTGAAATGGCCGTAAATATCCCCAAAGCCATCCTGAGGGCATGAGCTGCAGCCATCTCTTCAGCGTGATTTCCCCTAGCTCTTCGATGTGTGGCCTCCGCACCCTTTGCCAGTCCACCTGATGGCTGTGAGCGAGTCATTTATGCATGTTAAAAATCATGTAATTTATAAAGGGTCATGACAACCTTGAAAAGTCCGTGGATACCAGAAAGGACTAGTATGATGGGTAGAGTACACCAGCCAAGGAGCAACCACTCCCCTCTGCCTCCATTCACCAACGTCTTACAGCCGAGCACTAGCGGTTCCATGGTAAAAGCGGTGATTGCCACAGTCCCGTCTGACCACAGACCTTCATCCCAGCAAAGCCAACAGCGGAGTTCACAGAACGCCAGCACAGCCAGAAGATAAACCGCAGCATGAAGGTAAGGAATTTTTAAGGCACATGGTTCACGGAAGCTTACCTTGTAAATCTATGATTATAAACCACCCTCACCTCGAGAGCCTCCCTGATTTTAATTGTTTAGGCTGTGAACTATTCCCTAAAGCAATGCGGAGGAAAGGTACCTGCTCCTGTCCTGCGACAGGTGAGCACCTGCTTTGAGGTGCCAAAACTGAGGACAGAAACTTGCACTAAGGTGACCATGACAGACCCAGCTTCAACCTATTTGCAGGCCTGGAAGCAGCACACAAATACACGACTACTGTAACGCCAAAAAAAATCATCCAGAAAAAGTGAGAAAGTTTGTTAAAAAGAAAGTAAAAGCAGCAGGAAGAAAGGGAAGGTTCCATGGCATATCGGGGCCTCAGGCAACACGTTCCCCATCAAGAAAACCTTGAAGACGTGGCCATAACAAGACAAGATAATTAAAGGGCGGAGGAAATAAGGCTACAGGAGTAAAAGGAACTCTTCAAAAAGTAAAAGTTAAATCTAGATGAGGAAAAAAACAAAACAAAGAACCAAACGCCGATTTTGGCAAATTAAATTTAAAGCCCTAACAAAGCACACACACACAAACATAATCCCTCAAGGAACAACTCATAAATTGAGCTAAAAAAATGTTCTACAACTTTAGAAATAGGAAATCTGCCAAAGAATCTGGAAAACTGAAAGAAGATTGAAATGCAACAGAAATAATTAAGGCATGCAAGACTGTAAAAAAGAAGATAAATCCAACCCTTTGCCACGCTGTTTGCTAAGGAGGAATTTATGAAGGTTCCCACACCAGAACTGTTTCATATACGGGATTAGTCTGAAAAACTGTCTCAGTAGGAGAAACATTAGGATAAAATTCTAGAAAGAAAGAAGGGGAAAAAAAGAAGTAAAAGATGGTGAAACAAGGGGAAGTCTTCTTGTGGGTTAATAACTGATCACAACTGGGATATACTCAGGAATGGCCTGGGAAGGAGGGGAATAACGAAGGGATGACTTTGCTGAGCCATAGACATTTATTCAGAGTATTCAAAGCTAACACTGAATGTGAGCGCTTTAGAAGGCTCCTCTGAAATGGGTGTCTCAAAACCCCAAGGCAGGTGAAATCTGAGGTCAAGAAATGCCGAGGAACGCGCAAAAGATAAGACAGCCACAGCCACATGTGGTGATGGGCTCTAAATGAGATACTGCTGCTCTGCGCAGAGCAATTCAAGCCATTTTGGACAGTTCTCAGAAAATGTCAATTTAATGCTCATCAACAAATATAGAACGATCTACAAAAAATAGATAATTAAGTTATTTTGGGAAAAATGCATTCTGGAAGGCAATTCAAAGAGCAGAGGCAGCCCGGTCCCTTGGCTTGCTTCTGGCTTTTTTCCCCCCTGGAGAGCGGCAGGAAGGTCTGGTTTTGCAAGGCTGCCTTTTGAGTTTCAGGCTTGATTCAGTCCAGGAGCTGGAGGGATTTCTGCAGCTCTTGGCCCGCTGCGGGCAAGCGTTCCCACGTGAGCGCGGTTTGCTGCAGGCAGGTAAAAAAGAGGTCAATCCTGGGGGTCTGGCTCCACCAGACAGGACTCATAGTCCTGTCCACACCGCCCACAAGTCCCCGTGCTCCTACGAAACCTCCAGCAACAGAGGTTGGTATTCAGTCATTAAGAAGCTGAGAAGACTGCATGGGCTTTTTTTTGGATGAGTTCCGCCCATGGTCCAAAATTAAAAGCTGATGCAAAAAAAAAGTATCATTATATATCTCCATGACAGCTTGAGTCAACTGAACTCAGCCCAGAATGAGGAACAACACTCATTCCAGGCATAAAAAAATAGGAAGATCCACCAGAAAAGAGAAGTGCTGTTAAAAAAGAGGTGGTAATGACATACCAGAAAGAAACCAGCTTGTATTTTTAGAAAAAAGAAAGAAAAACCCATTTAAAACAGCAATTTCCGGGAGAGGAAATCAGACTACTGTACTGTGGAGAGGTAAACAGCTCCTGGTGACTGCAACGAGCAGCCACAGAAAAATCCTGACGTTGCACCCCTATTTGTTTGAGCCTGGGCAAATGAAACACGAGACCTTTTGTTGTTGTTGTTGGGGTTTTTTTGCATCTGTGAAAAATTGTACCCTCCAGGACTCCCGTTCTTGGCAGGCCCTGGCCCGGGTCTGTGATGTGGGGAGGTAGAGCAGCGACTCTTTCACGGGCACCCCCTTGCCGTGGGGAAGGAGCTTGCATGCCCTTGTGAGGTTGAGAGCTGTGCTGGTGGTGGCATGTGCCGCCAGTGGGGTCTCCCAGGCCAGACAGGTCTCAACTGAAGGGTCAGACACAGTGTGTCCACGGGCAGGATGGGCTCACTAGCCTTCGGGCAGCCATCCTAGGAGAAGGACAACTCTGACTCCAGACCCGGGCAGATGGAGCCCGTTTAGCCCCGTAAGGCATCCATCATCTAAGAGAAGGGTACTCTAACCAAACCTACGACCCGAGGACTTTGCTGTCACTGTCCAAGCTCGCCAGGCCCTGGCAGATGAACCTCAGGTGTAAAGGGTGGAGCCAGTTCCGCGCACACTGCGCCTCACCTAAAAAATCCACCACACAGCCCCGAAGGGTGCACTCATCGCTTGCAGGGAGCGTGGGAAAAACCCTTCCCAGATCTTCGTTCGCGAAGCCAAGCCATGATGATGATGATGATGATGAAAAATTGTAGCTTTTTTATTCATCCTGCAATTGCAGGATGTGCCTTTGTACCACACAGCATTTTGGTCATCTCATAATTGTCCTTCTAACTCTTCCCCAGGCCATTCAGGTCATTAATCTTTTGATGTTGTTGTCATTGCCTCAAGTTACCAGGAGAGCTGGCATCTAAGGTGTGGAAGAGTAATCAAGAGAAGATCATTTGGGCAGGGACTAAGGAAACAGTGATCAACTCACATCCTCCCCGAAGAGCTCCAGTAGCGCGCACGTAGAGGGCTACACAGTATAACTGATGAGGCCACACTTTCCTGCGAGGAGGAGAGCTTCGTGTCCAACATGGCCAGATGTCATTTAACGAAACCTTCATGCCAGGTTGTGATTGTCAGAAACACTTCTCAGCTGCAGAAGTTTCTCCATCCCTGACGTTCTCCACACCAGCTCACATGGTGCAGTAACGTCTGTTACTAGAGACAAGACCGTGGTTGCATGTGCCTGCTGGGGACACTGCCCTGGGGCTGCCAGCCTCTGCCTTGTGCAGGACGGGATCAGCAGAGGTTTTGTGTGTCTTAGATTTCCACGTTCTGGTTTTCAGAGATTTGAACTGCAAGCTCAAATGCTAATGGCAAACCAAAGCTGGGATTAATTACCTTTTGGTGTGTAAAGCTTGTTATTCACAACAGG
Organism: Buceros rhinoceros silvestris; assembly: GCF_000710305.1. Classification (NCBI taxonomy): domain Eukaryota; kingdom Metazoa; phylum Chordata; class Aves; order Bucerotiformes; family Bucerotidae; genus Buceros; species Buceros rhinoceros. The sequence continues at coordinate 10,152 of NW_010425515.1, forward strand.
AAAGGTAAAGCAATCCCAAATAATGCATTACCAATACTGTCAGAGCCACCATCAACTTCAGGATTTCAGGCTGTTCAGTTTAAATGTACTTTTGAAACAGGAGAGTCTGAAATTCCCCTGCCAAATTCTTTATAGAATCAAAGGAAAACACTTTGCCAGTGCCTGCAATTCTTTGAGGCACCTTGTCCCTGTGTTCATTTCCCTGCTGCACATACCTCGGAGCAGAACATTTGTCCCCAAAGAGACTGACGCAGCTGCAAGTTTGATGTATCTGTCCTCACGGTCCTATCCAAAGGCTAAATTTGACAGAAATGGAAGCGGGTAAAATTTAAAGCTGAGAAGTTCACTTGACCAGTGAACCAGATTTTAGCCCTTTCTTACTACCCAAAGCAGCTAGTTGGGTTTGTTTGCCCATCTCAAAGAAAAAGAAAGGCATGGTAACTTGTTAATTCAGAGTGTTTGGGACTGTGTTTGTAGTCAATAATAAATCACAATTAAGTTGGCAATTAGGAGCACGGGTTGGATGAAACCAAGCTGTATAGCCATCAGGAATCACATCCTAACCCATTAACCAGGACGGCTAGGAGACACTCCCAGATGAGGAAGGCAGATAAAGCACAAAAAGGACCCCTAAGGAGATACTGCTTTGGGTTTTTCTCTGAGAGTGATAATTTCTGGACATCTTTTTCTTGCCTGGTTAAGGTAATCAGTGGCATATAACATAGTCATACGGACCATCTTCATTCAAACAAAGACTGATGTTCTGCCATAACTGTAGAGTAACCAGTCAAAACCTAATCTAATAAAGTGGTAAACGGGCTTCACCTGCTCTGAGGTCACCCCAGGGAAGGTTCAAAGGACAGCAAAGGACCACATGCCTCCTCCACTGCTGAGCCCGAGGTAGCAAGATCTCACCCAGAGGAAGGAGAGCAGGCTGGGTGTGTGCTTGCGGGACCAGCAGAACCGAAGATCTCCACCCTATACAAATGAAAGCTACCTCTTTTCCTTGTGTGCTCCCCAGCTGCAGGATTCCCAAGGAAAACATCCACAACAACTTGCAGATAGGGTGGGAAAGAAGGCGGCTTGGAAATTTCCGCTCCTCAGGAATAAAGAGCTGCCCTAAATGTGAAGGGACAGTCGGGGCAGATGCTGAGCAGCACGGAGCGATTTACAGCGATGTAAGCAGTATCCAGCATCACCTCCTCACGTACACCAGCGTCGGGACTATTTATGGAACGCTACCAGCCTGCCTGGCCCCGACACAACGTGCTCTGGCACTATCTGCTGCAGACATCTCACAAGTTCATGTCCGAGTGGACGCAGGCTACGGATGAGTTTTGGGAGCAGGCTGACACCCTCCTCAGATTCATCCCCAGCAGAGGAGTAGAGGAGAGCGAAGAAGGTCTACAAGGGCAGCAGTCCCAAGGATCGCTACCAAAACTGCCCACTCCTTGACCAGCTGACCATGCGGGTTTCATACCGATAGCAAAAAATCCTGCTTCGAACTGGTAAAAAGAAACACCCAAAAAACCCCAATGAAGCCCCATCGCTGGGCAGAAGACGCAATTCAGAGGAGATGTGGGAAAGGTCTGTGCACTTCAAGGAAAACACGTGGTTTGCCACGTCCTGCTGGTCCTAAAAGGACTACGTTATTGGGCTCCCAACTTGGAGCCACAGGGTGAGCCCCCAGACTTGGAGCCAATAACCCAACAGAAATTACCACAGACAAAAAGCATTCTGCAAAATCACAGAACTGTTAGGTTGGAAAAGAACCCCAAGATCATCCAGTCCCACCATTAACCCAGCACTGCCGAGTCACCACTAAACCATGTCCCTAAGTGGCACCTCTACACATCTTAAACCCCTCCAGGGATGGGGACTGAATCACTGCAGGGCAGCCTGAAATATTATCACTCCATCCTGTAGACTCGGGAGTTATTGCCAAGCACGACGAGGACGGTTTAGGCGGTGACCACCTCGAGCGCTTAAGCTAACTGGATCACGCCCAGCCTGGCCAGGGCAACACGTGCCAGCATCGCAGTGCCCAATCACAGCGCAGACGAACCTGGAAAGGCTTCAAACCATCCGCGTTTACTCTGGCAGTTATCTGGGAGTTTAGTGTTTAAAAAATCAAAAAGGAAAAGGAAAGGAAAAACCCAACCAAACAACAATTTGTCTCCCTAAGAAGATTAATAGGTGCATTTAAAGAAATCAGTCTGTAGGCTTAATGAGAAAGAGGCAGCAAAATCCTAAATGTGAGACCTCCTACAGTTTTCCAGTCCAGCTGTACAATCACATAATAGTTTACGTAACTAGGATTGGAACAAAATAAATTAGAAGTAATTTCATGTTTCATCAAAGGAAAAAGTACAGTTTGGAGTCAACGTGGAAACAGGTCTAGTTCAGCCCTGCGTTCTCCCCAAGCCTTTCATAAGCATCCTGCCATCAGCTGATGTGGTGTTTTCACGAGAGGAAGGCAAATTACCAAGTCCCTTAAGAACTTATTATACATTTCCAAATTCCAACTGTTCCTATTTTATAACTTGTAACTTTACATATCTGTAACTAAAATGTTTTCTTTAGGAGATGAAAGAAAAAAAAAACACACTGTTTTTCCCAGGCTGCAATCTGTTTTTTCTGGTTTAAAAAAAAAGAAAAAAAATGGTTAACAGCTACAACATGTCAGTCTCTGAAAGTAATTCCCACACACGATTTCATCCTTTTGCAGACATTAAATATGGCCAAATCTCTTCGTACTCCTCGTGTCTAGACTGATGAAGGAAGGACGCAAGCCACAGGCTGACTGTTTCTCATACTGAGGAGCATACAGCAGACCCAGCTGTGTCTCTCACAGGCTGATGAGAGGGGCAGGACCCCTCTGAATCCATTTAACAACAGAAAAAGACGTATCTAACATTGTTTTCATGTGCACGTATGAATTCCAAGGACAGAGCACCCTGTGAAGGAGAGGCCACATACTCCAAGCGTCTCCTCACAGAGCTCAAAATCCATAAATAGAGCCAAACTCCAAAATAAGTCCCCGCATTCACAACGCTACAATCCTCAGGAGAGCACCGGTCCTGCTAAGGGACATCCACTGCAGCCAGGCTCTGAGCTCAGCATCAGCCTCATGTCCCCTCAGCAACTGGAGAAGCCTGTGAGCCCCCTCCGCCAAGAAAGACTCGACACAGGGTAAAAGGCAATATTCTACTGACGGGGAACACATCAACGGGAAAACTGTTCAAGAGCTGCTCTCAGTCACTGACACCTGGCCTCTGAAAGTCTGCCTGCCCTGCAGCACCTACGTAGAGGTCTGTGCCTCCGGTACCCGGGACCAGGTGGAGGAGGACACACCAACCTCAGACACACACCCTGAAATGCTGAATTTTGTCACATCTGCACCAGGCAATGCTGTGGTCCAAGGTGTTGGGTTTTTTTCTGCAGCCTTCAGAGGAGCTGTCAAATCCTCATCTGAAAGCTACTCGGCGTGGGAAACTGCCTTGTCACGTCTGAGAAACCGCGGTCCCTGGCAGGTCCTGGAGCCAAGTGAAGAACAGTTAGTCATACCTGCTCGAAGAAACTCAAAATTCAGCAACATTTCTCAAGCAGCATGGAGGCATTCTCAAACTCACTGAGGGTGTCCTCGATCCTCTTGTCACCTTGATAGTGGGTCTGTACAATGGGGTGCCTAATGGTGTCTACCAGCGGGAAATGGCCCAGAGGTCTCCTCTGGACCTGTGCTCCTCCCTTTGCCCTCCAGTACCTTACGCTTGGCTTGTGGTCAGTTGTGCCCATCATCAGCAAGCACTCAGTCTCCAAGTGGAGTCATTCATCTTGGTTGCTCTAGGGTAAAGGTGTAAAGGCTCTTCCCAGTGTCAGGAAGAGAGAGGAGGACAAGGGCAGGCTGCTGAGGCAACCTGTGAGCAATGGGTTTCAAGAAGGACTGCTGCTGCCAGAGACACAAAGAACAGGGATAGGAGAAAGGTCTGGGAACAGACTGGGCAGGAGAGGAGGCTTTTTTTGTTGTAGCTCTTCTTAGAAGATACCTAATCGACTTTACTGCATTAAATACACACGCATTTTTCTTCTATAGACAATGACCTAGAAACACCACTAAATCATTTTTGACAAAAGAGAATGCACCAAACTATATAATCACATCTTCAGGGGGAATAAAGCCAGTATGAGCAGCTAATCTGCTGTACATCACAGACGCTATAGTTTCGGGCTCAGGGACACTGTATATTTTAGGAGCTGAAGCTTTTATTTAAGCCTTCTGTGATCATATATCCCATTACACCCTCTGGTAGACTGCTCCTACATTTATTTATGCTGGCTGTTTGCATACATTTTATAGCCATTTGGCTAGCTTGGAGCTCCAACCTCCAGATTTTGTTTTGCCTTTGTTGGCCATTGCGATGATCTTTACCACCCAGAGCCAGAAGTCAGGCTGGATGGCAGACCATCACTTCTCATCTGAAGCCAAACCATGACACTTCAAAAAGCAAGAGAAAACAAAACAAAACAAAAAGCGCACTCAGACGCGGCTTTTCTTGATGTTTAGGTGATGTTCCTCTGCCTTCGAGGAGCTCGGCATGGGCAGCAACCTGCTGTCTCCTGCCCCCTCAACGGGGCCGAGGTCTATCTTCGATATCAGACACACACTAGTAAGCTCTAAAGAGGCCAAAAGTCAGCAAGATACCATCACCGGAGTAGTTAAGTCACCTTTGATGTTAAATATGAGCAGAATACGGGTGAGGAGCCCCCCAGGAACATGCCCTCCAGCCTTGCCATAAAGCACAGGCCAGTATTAATGGGATGCAGCGATACTGCTCTCTCTTGTAGGCTCCTGAATAGCTCGTTGGAGGTGCTGGGTGTTCTCAGCAAGGAGCCAGCTCACTGTATTTATAAAAACATTATGGCGTCAGTGACAGCAAAGCAGTACAGCACGCCCAGCCATGACTGACAGGCTGCACAGCGGCGCTTTGGGGTCACGCTGAAGCTCAGCACCTCCAGGCTCTAAAAAAGACCAGAAAACCTGTTCATAAGAACAGTCGTGCCCATAGATTGATGCAAAAATAACAAATCTGTCATTCAAACAGACATTTGAAAACACAGCGACGGCTCGACAGCATCCATCTCAATCTCAGGAAAACACAACACTTGCAGCAGTTTACAGAGCGTGGGACTGGGATGACCATCAGCACTTGCTGCCACTCACCAGCTGGAAAAACCTGACCAGCATCCAGGAGCAGCGGTGCTCATCAGCGGAGACATCGTGATCACCTCATCTCGGTGGTTAGTGAAAAGCCAGAACGCCTGTGCCACAGAGCCCACCCGGCCCTACCTGCTCTTCGGAAACGCCATTTGCGCCCTGGCTGCCTGTCACATCCTCCTGAAGGTGCAGCTCACGCACCGGGAAATGAGCCTGATACTACAACAGGATTGCTAGAGAAACCCTCTTGGCCAACAGGGAGCCATGGTGCTGGCCCCAGCTGGGGAGTCGGTGCCGGTGGCTGCACAAGCTTGTGGCAGGCAGGCTGTGTTTTTCCGGCAGGAAGGTGTCCAGATGCACAGCGAGCATTCCCCAAACCAGCGTAAACTGCAGGAATACGCCACAGCACCGACAACCTGTTTGCACTGAATGGGAAACATGACGGGAAGCATCAAATACCTGCTCAGTTCACCCAGAGGCGAAAAGAGACAGCTTTATTCAGGCACGTTGGAGAAGCAGAAGCCAGCACATCACCCCGCCAGCACATCACACCCAGCCCACAGTGGGGGAGAACCCTCCAGCCCCATGGATGCAGTCACTCGAGCTGCTGCACCACTCCTGAGCATCACCAGGAGAGGCTGACCACCACTACTCGGGATTTCAGCCATGGTACGCAGCCCTGACACAGCTGCAAACCGCGCAGGAAAGAGCCAAGGACCTCTCCAAGGCAAGAGAGCAGAGGAAACCAAATTCTTCCACACCTTTCCCCCTGAGCAGGAGCTGTAAGTAGATCCAGGAGCCCCTCGCGCAGCAGGAGGGGAATAAAGCGACTTGCCCTCAGCACAACTGCCAGGCTGGTTTCAGCAGCGAGAAACCCCAACCTGCAAAGCAGATTGTGAATCTGTGTATTTGTTTTGGAAATAAAGGCATTAATATTTGATGCCAAACAGTCTGAATATTGATGAGCACATACACAGAAGAGGTTTTGGAGTTACTTAAGCACCCAGAATTGTGCCGTCTACATTCAGGGGCCTAACGGCTGCCGTCCGAGCTACCAAAAGCCGGTAAAAAACCCCTCGCCAAAGGGAAGGGGCGGTGACGCCGACACAAAAAAAAACCTAACGGCTGCCGTCAGAGCTACCAGAAGCAGGTAAAAACCCCCTCGCCAAAGGGAAGGTGCGTTGCGGCCGACACCACCTGCCCATCACGGGAGAGGAAGCCGACGCGAAGCCCGGCGGGATATTTCACACAGCAAATATTTTGACTTGATCCATCAATAAGTCATTTTGTACTCCTCCCTTTACCTTTTAGTTTGCACAACAAGGTCTGTGAGCTTGAAGCGTTGTGTACCTGTTCTTCCCCTCCTCGCTTAAAGCCAGACTCAGCTCCCTCCTGACGCCCCAGACGTCTCGCAGCAAATAAACCAACACCTACTGAGCGCGGGTGCGTAGCCGGCTTTTCCAGAGCGCCTGTCCGCAGCTCAGCAGAAGGCCAGAGACCAGCCATTTTAACACCTGAGGAGAAGGTTTTCCAGCAATGCCTCCGACGGCAACGTCTCTGCACGGTCCTGCTCTGGGCTCAGCAGTGTGTAGCAGCAAGGATGGAGCTGGCTCCCCAGCCTAGCATAAGCCCTGTCCACAGCCCAGTCTTCCACCACACAGCCTTGTTTTATTTCTAGCACAGTCACATGGAAACAGACATCGACTGCCCATTTCTGCAAGCTTGGGAAAAGCGCGCGTTTAAAAAGAAAAGGGGAAACGTGATTTTCTTTTTTTAATTGGCTTTTATGTATGTACTCGTTACGTATTACTGCAAGAAAACAAGCCAACACCCAGTAAAGGCGAGAGGGCTACTGAAACAGAACAGGGCATCTGAACAGCACAGGTTCTTCTGAACTTGAGCTATTTTCTCTCACTTGGAAGGCTGCTTCTTTCAGTCCTGGCTCTGGTATACTTTTTCCTATCACCTGATTTTTACTTCAGTCTCCACCACCTGCCAAACAGACTGTCACCCAACCTATAGCAGGGTAACCAGGATCAACACTCGACTTGCTGTTCTAAGCCAAGCGAAGGCTTCGAGGGAGCCCTTGCAGCACATGGAAGGTGCCACCACTCAGGACCGGAAACTTCAAGTCACTTCAAGACCTTCCTGGTCCCTTCAAGACCTCCAACTCTCGGCAAGCCTACCTCAAAGCCTGAGAAATTCTGGAGTGTTCAGTAACGCGGCTTCCTCATCATGGAAAGCAAAAGGTTCTGGCAGTCTCTGCTGTGGGAGAATGCTTCCTCCCAAACTCAAAGCCCAGCAGCCAGCCTGGCTGTTTGCAACACACACCTCCCAGCTCTGGAGGATGCTGCTCCCACCGACAGCCCGTGTATTTGTGACTGGTCCTCAGCGGTTCCCAAGAGACCTCTTCCCTGCTCCCATCCTTCAGCCTTAGCTCATGCACCCAGGTGTCAAAAAAAGTCTTTTACAAGCTCCACAGCTGAGCAGCAGAGAGACCAAAAACCTGAATGAGCTGGGTATAAATCAGGCACGGACAGACACGACTGGTAACAGCAATAGAGACTCTCTTCAGGGTACCAGGAAAACCAGCCATGTAAAGCGCCGTGCCCCAGGCTACGGGTCTGAACTCGGATCGTCCCTGCTGTGCCACCCCACCCCTTTTCATCAGCCCATCAAGGGGACCTTAAAATGAGCTTGTCCCTTCTGCTTAGGGGTCTCTGTGGAGGAGCAGACCAGGTCTCCACCTCCAGGCAGCTGGGGAGTTTTCAGCCCAAATGTATCCGCAACCCATTTGTGCTCCTTTGATCCTGTGGGTTAATAACGCTCCATTTTTTCCTCTCCTTTCAGGCAACAGAGGCTCCGTTTGTCCGGGCAGACAGGCAGCACCCTTGCCTCCCTTCTCCAATCCAGCAGCACCTCGTCTGAGTACCAGAGCTGGGCAGCTTGGTGAGATGCTAGCAGTGCCTTGCACAAGGGTCAGGTCTGCTCGTCCGTGCTGAAAACGCCTCGCCGAATGCAATCCTGCACAGTGCTGGCCTCTTCCAGAGCTGGCAGAGCCCAACCGTCTCAGCGCCGAGCACTGTACCCACCGCCCCTTCGCCCTCTGGCCGCGCCACCCTTACCCAAAGCACACAAGCAGAAAATCAAGGTTTATAAATAATGGTAGATGTTGAGAAAGTGTTACTTCTACAGGATTTCTGTAGGTTTTCTGCTCTCTCAAGTCTCTCCACAGTGTACACATGGCTTCTGGAAAACAATCATTATGAATTTCAATGCAAGACCCCAAAATCTGGTGCACCCCGTATAAGGGATTCAGACTATTTCCTTGTGTAACGCCATGCAAGTTGTGAAAAATGACACAGAAAAGCAATGCCCCTGTGGTTTTCGCTGGCTTGCACACAGCTTCAGATTACTTGATTCAGAGGGAAAAAAATCCGTGCCCAGATATTGAGAGCAATCCACTTTCCCCTGCCACTCGGGGTTTCTGGATGGCACTGTTTGCTCCCCACACCCGCTGCTTGGTCAGCACGAGCCGTGCTGTGCCAAACCTTTCTCAACACCTGGTCTATCTCACGGGCCCGCTCCTGCGTCTTGTAATGACGACTTTCTTCTCGAGGCCTGCTTTTTCCTTCAGTTCCACTTTGTTACCTTAAATCGAAATCCCACAGTGTTATCTCGGCTCCCCACACCCCTCCTACAGTCAGTTGTTAAACACCGGTACAGATCAGCTTCTTCCCCATCCCTCCGCCGCTCCGCAGCGGCCTCGCCGCCAGCCCGCAGAGCCCCATGCGGCCCACCTCTTTAATTGTGTTAATTAATTGTGAGGGAGAGCAGCTCCCTGGCAGCAGCTCCCCTCAGCGTGTGAGGGCTCGAGCACGGCTGGCCAAACCAACCCGGTGTTTCCGGCAGGAGAGGACCGAGGATGGTCAGTGCTGCAGGACTGTCCTCCTCCACCCTGCCTGCCCTGCAGGCTCCAGGGCTTCCAAAGCCCCTGGGACCCCCAGGCCTGGTACAAGAGCAAACGCAGAGCCTGGGCAGTAATGGGTGAGCCCCACATCAGTGCCAAGAACAGACACAGACGGCAGATCTGCACAGCTCCCTCGGCTGATCTTGTCACGCCAGCCTAAACAGCCCTGCAGGTACTGAATTTTAAATTGTTACGAGCAGCCTATGAACAACTTCTCGCTGGCAGAGTCCGAAGCAGAAGGGTGTTTAGCAAAGGGAACTGGAAAAAACATCAAGGAAAACAGGCACAGTTTCACTCAGGGGTGTTTTCTCACGCTCCTCGTGCAAAAGCTAACAGCGATTTTGCAAAGAGAAGCCTGCCCGCAGCTCTGCTGCCCCGCAGGATTCCCTGAATCCCGCCTGGATGTTACGGTGCAGCCTGCAGGCAGCGATGGCAGCCACCGGCTGGGAGTGAGAGGAAAGCACCGACAGAAGAGACCGCAGCCACCCGTTCGAGCTCCTGCTTGCGTTTTCCCTGTGTGAAGTAACGCGACCAGCACCACCAGCAGAGCTCGTGGCTGTATGGGCGAGGCAGAGAGCACGGAACGCTGCCACCTCAGCCACGCGCCGTCGGCTAACTGCCCACTGAGTCCCCTGCATCCCCCCGTGCAACTTTCTGCTCCTCAGGTTTATTTTTCCAGAGAGGATGGTATTTCAGGATTGGCTTTTTTAAAAAGGAATATCTCCAATCCCACGCCTGCTTCCGAAGCCTCTCCCTCCCAGCCGGCACTGCCTCACAGAGGGAGAGCGGCTCCGCGCCGCATACCACCAGCGGTTTTTACACACACAGCC
>NW_010425515.1:20281-20664 GCF_000710305.1 Buceros rhinoceros silvestris
AGGGTTGCGCGGTCCGCCTGTTACATAACGACCTGTCCCATTTGGTGCCGGCGCCAGTTGGGGTGCCCGTGTTTGGGGTGGCCACGTTTGGGGTGCTCACATGCCCCGCTGCTCTCAGCCGCATGCCACCGGGCACCATCCCTGCCCTGACCAGACCACCCTAGCCCAGGCTCCCCAACCCCGAACCACATCCCTGGCTCCTCCTAACCCTGTTCCTCCTGTGGCCGCCTCAGCCCTCGCTGCTAGACCTCTGCCCACGGGGCAGCACCCACCTTTCTGCTGCCCCCGAAGCCCTGCGCTCCTCACCGAGGGCACGCTGTCCCTCTCCCGCACCCAGCCCCAAACCACGCCCTGGCCTTCCCCCAGCTCCCACGGGTGTCCCC
>NW_010425516.1:0-323 GCF_000710305.1 Buceros rhinoceros silvestris
GACTTTTCGTAGCCGGTGCCCCCCACCATGCACCCCACAAGCGACATCTGGGCCAGGGCCGGGGGAGCCTGAGCAGCTCCTGCCATGGCCACCACCAATAAATGCTCTTTAATGATTGTTTTCTCTCTGCCCGTACTGGGCTTGTGGGGGCAGCAACTGAGCCCTTTATTAAAGGGGGACCCAAAGAGCTGGTGGGGAGCACCCACCGAGGGGGGAGACAGGGCAGAGGGAGGCAAGGCAGGGACGTAGCACCGTGCCCAAGCGCGTCCTGGCTGGGGGTGCCTGCTGCCCCCCATTCTGGGAGGGTGCTGGTGGCCCGCATG
>NW_010425516.1:505-969 GCF_000710305.1 Buceros rhinoceros silvestris
CGCAGCCTGCGGGCACCAAAGGGACACCCCTGGGTGCTGCAGCGAGGTGGCGAGATGCTGGGACACCCGGGGAGCAGGATGTGACCGATGCCAGCCGGGGGGAGCTCCGGGTCCAACCCTCTCCCTGCAACCTCGGCTCCTGGAGAATGAACACGGCTCTGGGCGCCTGCCCTCTGCAGGGACTTGGCTTTAATCCCCGGGTGGCCGGGACAGTCCTTGCCCTGCCCGTGGCCACCGCGCTAGTCCGTGCCATTGGTGAACTGGCAGAGTTTGTTCTCCAGGTCGGAGATGCGCTTCTCCTGCGCTTGGACCGTCTCCTTCAGGGCACGGATCTCCTCCAGAACCTCCTCCAAGGCTGGCCGCTGGGGGGAGGACAACATGGAGGGTCACTGGGGAGCACCTCCGGCCTCCTCAGCCCGACCCAAGGCGCGGGGACAGCCACCGCCCTGCCATCCCCATACACA
>NW_010425517.1:0-22099 GCF_000710305.1 Buceros rhinoceros silvestris
CTTCCTCCCTCCCTCCCTCCCTCCCTTCCTCAAATATGCATCCAGCTATGAACAAAACACAGGTCCAACACTGTTCCCCTTGGTTATCACTGAAAGCTGAGCTCTATGCAGCAGTTTTGGAATATTTTCACAGTATTTAAGGCACATTACAGTATTTGCATTGTTTTTACTGATATTTAGTTTTCCTGGAGCACTTTTCCAGTTATATCAGCTGGAGCCAGATAAGTCTATGTTTTTTCATCATTGATAATTTCACCTTATTTTAAATTTTGGCAAATACAAAATACCACCTAAACCTAATAAGACATTATGCAAATATAAAGTGAAAAGAAACCACCACCATCAAAGTACTGCATATCCAGGAAGATCCATGTGTAGGAACCTGCTCCTAGTTCCTTTTTTATAGTTAATTATGGCCCTGGTGAATACTTCCGTCACACAGACTTCAAATATTTCAAAGAATGAGCGCATGTAACTCCAGACAAACAGACTAATTCACTCTGAAAGGAGATGGGCCGTGACCCATAGAGCAGCAACTCTTCTGTCTCGTGATCGGAAGCATTCCCAAAGGAACTTCCAGATTCCAGTGACTATATTCCCAGAGCTCTTTTCCAGGAAAGTCAGCTACAGAATAGAGTAATATACTAGTTCAGGTTCCCCTGTGCAGGGGAACATCATCTTCTGTGTCAAGAATATTTGAAGATTTAGAAAGGGCAAACCTTGGACTCACATTTCATGCACTTTTTACACAGCCTACCAAATCATACGCATTTTCTGAGACCTATTCCACCCCTGGTGAGGCTTTCACATCCACATTCTGCAGAAAACAGATGGGTTCTACCTGAAGACCTTGACAAATTCATCATGTTTAGAGATAAAATGAAAAGGATGTACTCAGCTGCAAAAATGTCCACAGGCAAGTTGCTAAGCTGAAAACTTTAAAAATGCATTTACTGAAGAAGTGCAAAGGAGTAACAGAACTTTTATTCCTTCTTTCTTTCCCTTTTGCACTCACTGCTCCTCTTAGGAACAAAGTCAGTTGGGAGACTGGTGAAGCACAGAGTGTTGAATACATACGTGGCAACTTACTCCTCGTATCTCACCACTGCCCAAGATGCTGCCGACAAGCCCTCGCACCAAGTTAAAGTATTATATACTATCATTCAAAATTGTTTAGACTTTTCCTTTTTCTTTTGATTCATGCCATTGCTGTATTTTGTACATCCTCCTGACCACTCAGCAGCTGTAACAACACTTGTGGTATTACCAGTAATTTGCAACTTATCAAACATGATTGAACCTTGTTATTTTGTGTAAACGAAACAGAACTCTCTGGTTAGCTTTCTTTATACTTTGGAAATACTGCAAAGGAAACCCAGTCTATATTTGCATGCCAGACAATGAAACATAACACACAGTGTATACATGCCTTTGACACTGTAATTACTAGCTGTTGTTTAGATTCCATGTATGGTCACTGTTTTTGGCTGTGTTAGAATCAGCTGTATCAACATTTAATCAAAGCCTTATAGATTTTGGTTGTATATTTTTCAATGTCAAAATGGAAATGCTGAGACTAAAAAATAAGTTCTTCTGTAGGAAAACGCATGCCCACTGCCTGCAAAAATAATGAACCTTTGCTGCATAGCAGACAAAGCCCATTGGAGGTTTTGTCAGTAATGAAGCACAACAAAATAGGCAATTTTTAATGATGTGACTTACTTCTTCAGGATTTCAGCAACTTTTGTTGAATTCTTCTGGAAGCTGTACTTGACATTGTGTTAGTGTTGTCTGGTTTTTCAGACAGTTAGGCTTAGCTTGTCCAACTCTTCTTAGAAATATATCATGTTAGAGGTTATTGAGCCTCAAAATACCTTGATCTGAACAATAACTGGTCTCAGAAAAAAAAGTGCTTGTAAGGCAAACTTGGTGTCCCCTATGTCAGATTGCCATACAGAGTCTTAATAAAGGGCACAAAGTATGAATGTAAGCTCATGAAACTATTGCCTGTGCTGCTGAGTACTCATGGCCAGCATAGCTGAGCTCTAGGAGACAAGCACACAGTAGTGAACCCTTGGAGAGTATTCCCAGCGTGGTTCATGTGACTTTGAACCATGCTCAGCAAGGTGAAAGAACATACTGTGCGCTTAGGAGGTTAAAGAGAATATCATAAAACCGAATGTGCATTTTGAGTAAGTCCTTGCTCACGGTCCAGCTGACTTAGAAAAAAGTTGGAATAAAAGGAAGCAGTTAATGTTTTGCCAAACACCATGCAGCGAAGTTCATGGTCCCACTGAAATGCTCCTCGTGCTATAAAATAATCCCCTTAAAGTTGCCAGTGTCCTCTCTGATTTTTGTGTAGTAATAACTGATTTTCAAGTATCTTTTCTTTTTGTTATCTCTGTCAGACTGGGGAACCAGTGGAATTAATGCGTTTCAAGAACATGATGGAAACAAGGTTTTCTTTCTTAAGCATATACCTATTTAATTTAAATCCAAATGAGCAGGGATAAAGTCTTTATTTTGGAATGTTTCAATACATCCAAGCCCACAATAGAAAAATGGGAAGTCTTGCAGTTGTTAGCCATTAGACTAGTCCTTTAACAGTCCAAAGGAAAGGAGAGAACAGGAGTCATGAGATAAAAGATGGAAAAGCAAGCTGAGAATGTTTAATGAAAAAGTGGGGGTGCTGGCAGAAGTGAAATAATGAGTGAAAGAAACTGTTCCAGACCTTCAGGCCATATAAGTAAGTAAACTTTTTATTGCTCACAGCAGAAGTGGTAAACTCTTAATCTGCCTTTCCCCTTGAATATACAAGTAGGAAAAAACACCTCACTTATTTTTTTTACTTAGGAAAGAAAATAGGGAAGAGGAAGGAAAGAAAAAAGGAAGGGAAGGAGGAAGAAAAAGAGAAAAAGAAGAGGGACAAAAAAGAAAGAGAAAGAAAGAGAGTACAAGGAAGGAAGGAAGGAAGGAAGGAAGGAAGGAAGGAAGGAAGGAAGGAAGGAAGGAAGAAAGAAAGAAAGAAAGAAAGAAAGAAAGAAAGAAAGAAAGAAAGAAAGAAAGAAAGAGAAAGAATTGCTTGTATTGTTCCACCTAGCCCAATGTTAGGATTCTTTCTACATTCTAACAAGCTACAAATAAAAGTTCGCTACTTACTTTTACATCTGTAAAGTTTGATGAGTGGCAGATTACTTTTTCTTTTTTATGTATTGCACTCACTAAGATCATAAAAAGAGTAAATCTTAATAATTCATTCACAGGAATTATTCAGAGTATATGACTGGATATCATATTACTGGATATCATATTACTGATAAAAATATTAATATTCACGTCATGATTATGCATGATGATACTGACTGGTTGGAGAAGTTGACAGTGCAAAAGAGTTAGAGAGCTACTGAGGAATATAGAAATTGGTTAAATTATGCCAATCTGGTACCAGTTATAAACTTCAAAGCTTCTTTTAGGGAAATTTGCTTATTTAGTTTAACTTCCAGTGTTTCATTTGAATGTCATTTATCTTATTAAAATTCACTTTTTTTTCTGTGTGGAGCTTTAGACATATCTTCAGTGCAGCTGTACATACAGATGGGGCTGTGGCTTCTGTTGAACGAGATGAATTGCTGTGAGAAAGTGGGATACGAAATTTGACTGCTGCAAAAACAGAGAAGGACTTTGGGTAAAGAGGATAAATGTTATCGGCATGAAAACATTGCAGTATGGTCAAAGGAACGGTGACTACTGTCAATGTGATAATGGTAGTAAATCTGTTCGTAAATGACTAAGCAACAACAAGAAAGACAGCTCTTCTTGAAGAATGGTGTTAAATGTCAAAACAGCTTTCACCAAGTGCTCTTGGAGAGATATCTCTAGTCTCTGGAGTTGGCTTTCATGTAGCTGATATTAATACAGTAATTCTGGATTCAAACCTTCATGACTGAAGGCAGTATTTGGCCAGATAGCAAGTAGAGGAAACACATGAAAAAGTAAAAAGTTTAAATAAACAACAAACAACACTTTTAAGGCATTTCCTTGTGGATAGATTTAACTATATGAAACCAGTTAAGGGTAAAAGGAATCTCAGTAAAACAAGATTTTTTTTCTTGACTGAAACATTTTCATGTTTAAATATGGTTATTTACTCCTAAAGGATTTTATTATTAAGGGAGCAACAGAAGTAACATGCTGCTATTGTTTCTTACAAGATTATTTCCATTATAAACCCCAATATTCTCATTGACAAAATTTGCTAGAAATCCACTTTTTGGACTGCAGTGTTCCACGAAGTCTGGATGCAAATGATTTGGACCTTTTTTATTTGAGAAAGCTCCATTAGAAAAGCACTCGTGCAATTTTTAAACCTCCAAACTGACCAACCATTGAACTGCTGCAGATTGTGTTTTGAACCGAATTGCTTCTCACTGAGAGGTATTGTATAGCTTTGTTCTGGATAAAGCAGACTTTGGATTGAGCAAATCTGAAGCATTCAAAAATTTGAAAGTTGTATAGATGGTACAGAAAAGTCTTTTCCTCTGACCATCAAGTGGCTAGCCAAAAACCCATTAAAGAAAATGCAAAGCCTTTAGCTGGTTTTGGTGGGCATTGACTTGAGCTCCACTCAGAAATAGCAAGCAGTCTGTGAGTTTAACAAGGACCAAGGTAATCCTTAGAAAAACTCCCAATTGTTGCATCTGAGGTGCTGGGCAGAAAAGACCATCCTTTGCTTGCTCCAACACTTCTCAGAACAATCAGTTCCTGAACACAAAAGATAAAGCAAGAAATCCCAAAGTCTTCATTTTTCTACATAACTTTTCCACTGATTGTCCTTACTTGCTTTTTCATCATAATGCTTAAGTAGCTGAATCACTTGAAGTTGGATACCTGTAAAGTAAGGTATTAGTTAATGGCCAAACCCATTCTCATAAAGGGTTTTGTGGCAGAAAAATTAATGGCCTGTTGCATGAAAGGGAAGTCTAGGATTTAGAGCAGAGCATCATTTTGTGGGGGTTTCTCACATACCAGAAGGACGTAATTGGAGCTACATTCTTGCGGAAGGATCAGCCATCCACAGAACCACCTCTGCATTTTGCCTGAGAAGATGTGCTAAAAATAGGTTGAAAGGAGCAACTCTCTGGAATGCAACTATGCAACCAGACTCGGGAGATTTCACCTACACTACTCCCATCTCAGTACATCTGTCCAATGCCCTGCACAGCTTCCCATTTTGGACAGATTTCACCTGAAATAGATTGTATTGTATAGGGGCATATAAGTGTTTATAGACATGGTGACCTTCCCAGTGCCCCCAACTGGTAGATATATTCAGAAATATTTTGAAACACATTTGAAATATTTTGAGAGCCTAAGGATACAGTAAAATGCCACTTCTGCTCTGAAAACCACAGGATTACTGCAGCTTCTACCAAGGAACAGGACCTCCAGATGGCGTCTGGACAATTAGTTCCAGATTGTGGAACTTGCATGTTTTTATCTGTAAGAGGGCTGGTGGCATATTTCAGTCCAATAGATCTTCAAAGGCAGAGCTGCAAAATAAAATAGGACAATAACATACAAAAATGTTCACTAATGCACTCACATCCTCAAAATTAACGGATTACAGTTAATATACAATTTAACAGTCATACACCCAATTTTGAGCTAAATTGCAAAGAGTAATTTGCATCCATAAATTATTCCCTTGGTCTTTTAGACATGTGTATCATATTTATGGCCAGAAAAGACAGATTTCATAAGTGTCATTGATAAGAATAAAAGCAGTGAAAATATGTAGTTTTAAACAGGAATTTAAACAGTTTTTTATCACTAATTATTATTACACTTCATTACTGTACTTTTATTAAAAATACACTTTACTAATTAATACAATTGAAATTCTTACACTTGTACATGTACAGCAACATATGGAAGGTATCATTTTTCAATATATATAAAAACTTAGAAAAATAGTGACAAGAGTTTATTAAATTACCTTATTACACAGAAGAAAACTGCTATAAACTCGATAGCAAAACCAGTAAATAAAATATCCATCATTCAATCACTCAATCACCTCCAAAGTGTATTAAAATATAAATGGAAAATATAGAACATTATAATGTATATTCCTCTTTTGTCCTTCTCAAAAGGCTCAAATGTTAGATGGATGTGTTTAGCTTCTCTATATTTAGGTATAAAAAATAAGAACATAAAGCTTGCTTCTTCAAGATGCTGGCAAAAAGTAGATCCAGGGAAAAGTAATTTAACACTTACTTGAGTGGCATGTTTGAAGTCAAGTTGTAGACTTACTTTTAAACAGTTTTGGCTATATTTTTCAATACTTAAAGCCAAATTATTCAACATTTTGTGTGATGTAGTTTTTACTGAGCAAAACTACATCACAGAGATATTTTTGGGATTTTGTTCTGGATCATCCTTTTTTTTCCTAGAGCATTTGCATTCAAACACCTCTCTGGAATGTGCACAATTTAATTCCTCCAGAAAAACATACCTTCTGTGGTGAAGTCCTGTTCTCAGGGGAAGTGTTGATTCATCATCTAACTGTAGCCAAATCCATGCTGGCTTTGAGCATTAAAACAGTAACACTGAGCCGCTTGTGTTACTAAGCTCTTGGTGTTCTGAGTTTTGAAATGTCTAGAGCTTTTTCAGTGTGTCCTGGTTTGAGCTACAGCTTCCTTGTTTCGGGGAAAGGACAAATAGAATTATTCCATGTAGTACAATAATTCCGCATTTAATTGGTTAAGGGAGTCAGGTGAACCTAGTGTTACGTCGGGAGCCTTTAAAAGCAGCAGCTCGGGTAGTGTCTTTCCTCTTGGGCTTCCGGACATCTGCACAGAGGAGCACTGCCACAGATCTGCCAGGCTGGACCAGGCTGAGAGCTGAGGGCCTGCACGCCCAGAGATCGCTGAGGATCACGGACTGTGAACTATTCCTGCCGTGAGCCTCGTCTGAATCGGGTGAGAATATCCGAACTCCCTGTCGTTCCATGCCGAGAGCTTCCCTGCTGTTAAATTGTGCAGCGTGCGGGGTTTCTCCCCCCACTTCTCTGTCTCGCCACGTGAAGAATTTTACTTTCTCTACGGGAAGCCGCCATAAAAGTTTTTACTCCCACCTCGCTGCTGGGTGACTGCCAAGAGCACTGACCTTGAACAAGACTGTTAAGAACTGTGGTTATCTAAGTCCTCTCTTCTTTGTTTTTTTTTTTCCTTTCTCGGTTTGTGCATATGTATAATAGTGTATAGTTGTGTGGCTTTATTGTTCATTAGAAGTTTGTTTCAGTTTCCTGAACGCAGACCGAGGTGTGAATTTCTTCTTTCCCCTTTAAGCTCCTTCTGTCTCTAGCGAGACAGAGGGAATCGTTAAGGAATTCGAGGAGTTATTACCTCGGTCCCTCGACCCTTAACACAGTGTCAGTGACTTTCTCAGCATATTGAGCAGCTGCAGTTAAAACAATAAGTGCTTACGAGTGAATGAAGATGCTCAGATCAGACCCACATTCATTAAAATGGGGCAGAGTATTCTGGTTCCTCACAGAAAGAGATGAAAGTTTTCAGTCCAAGTATTACTTAGGCTGAAGAGAAACCAAAGTTACAGTTCTTCTTAAAAGTTTCCCACAGTAGAGAAATGTTAGGTGGTGAGGATAACACCACAAAATATTTCGGTCTTTCTGCTGTCCACTTTGTGTTTGTTCATGCGTGCTTCTAAGTGATGAGTTGATGATTTGCCCTGGACAGTCTAGACGAAGGTATGTGAAGCCTCTTCATCTTATGCTTGTTCAACAGTTTGCCCAAGATACGTATGGCTGAAAAGGTGTGTGTGAATAAATAGTGTAGATTCTTTTTTTAAGTTCTACAATACTTTTTTTACTCTAGAGGGATGCTTGAAATCTAGCAATGCAGGATATATATACCCTGGTTGTCAGCATATTCAATGGAATGTCTACGGCATTTGTTAATCAGTAAAGAATTTACAAAGTAGCTCCTCTAAAACTAAAGAGAGGAGGTTACAGCATGTGTACAGGCTTTCGATCTTTGTCTGTTACTCCAGTGCCTGTTAAGAGATTAAGACTGTAAGTTGCTAGAAAACTGAATGTTAAAGAATTTGTGCACAGTGATGGTTTTGGTTAGAACTGGAAGTGGCTGAAAACTGGAAAAAAACCCTTTATATCTGACAGTATTGAAAATAAATGTTCAGTAGGCTTTATTTCTTCCCCTCAAATAAATCATGAGGAACTCAAGTAAAATGTTTTGAGCCCTAGTAGTCACAGGTAATATAAATATGAAGAGAACCAGTTCCTTACAATGAAAAAGAAAAGTGAATATAGTGTATCTGGCTTAATCATTGAGTTTGGCTTGGAAAATCATATTGTCAGTACCATCAATCATAGAAAAGTGTGTTTCTCTGAAATGTTTGTGAACAATCCATTCTAAAATCTGTCTGTGGAAGCATAGCATAAAACCTGTACATCAAATATTCACAGCTGTGTATGAGGCATCTGGTAGACTTCCACATGGCTGAATGTTAGGACAACTTATCAGTACAAATGTAGTCAGTAAATCAATAAACCATTTTCTCTCTTTTTTTGTCTGCTTTTACCATTTATTTCTTTTTTTCTTCTTTTTCTGTTCCCTTTTCTCCCCCTTGCCAATTTCCTATTGAATTCAATTAAGATTCAGAAGCATGCCAAACTTGCATAGTTTTTTATCTTTTATTAAACAAGTTTATTGTCCTTGCAGCTCTTCCCAGACTTGCCCCCTTCTGCTGTATTTTTGGATCTGTCTTTCAGCAAATCAAACACTTGACATGAAACAGCATCAATCATAGCTATTCCTTGGGATGTGTAAAAGATGTACATTCCAAGCCTCTTGAACAGCTTTAAGCAGCTGTGGTTAACATTCAAACTACAAATATGTTAAATATATTTTGAGTGTTGCAACATTTGCTATTCCTGTCATTAAATGAACTTTGCAGGTGTTCAAATACACTGCTAATCCTGGGGGTTTTACTAAAACTGTTAGCAATATTAAAATGAAACTCTGAAACCCAGGCACACTAAATAAGCTAAAAAAAAAAGTGTTGATAAGTGAGTTGAATTATGCTACAACAGCAATATTTGCTAAAGAGGAAAAAATAAAATCACTTTAAAAAATCTCAGCAGCCTGATTTTAAGTGTAGTATCAGATTCAATCACTTCATCGGTCTTCCAGCTCCTCTTTCATGTAAACACATTTCTTAAAGAAATAAAAATCCCTAAATATATTTCTCATTGCTATGTTTTTTTATTGAAGTTCTTTCTGTTAATGCTGATCTCTAATATTTTCATTGTCAGAAGCTATATGCAATGCAGAAGTGATAGGGACAAGTGTTGGTTCCCATCAAGAGGAATGCCAGGGTTTAGATCACTTTAGGAGTGTGCCACAGAGTTATTATCAACGTTACAAACACTCTGTGCTTACACAGCCTTTCCCCTTATAATTTGCGATTGCAGCCTCTCACCCTGAGAAAAGGAGTCATTTTGAAATGCAGCCATTTCTGGTAGGAAACTTGCAGGAGCAGCATCCTAATGAACACAGAACAAATGCATTTTGGTAGGCATGTTCTTACAGTACAAGAGCCAAAGAGTGAAAGGTGCTTGCTGTTATTACCCTGAGATTCAGCAAACCCTGCAGTGCAAGCACCAGTCAGGAAGCCAGGGTCTTAAGTATTCCCTTGTTTCTGGTCTGTTTGCTCTGGCTTGTGCTGCAGCTTCTGCCTGTGCAACGGGAGAAGTGGTCTCAGGCCAGGGGGATTGCACCTGCCTCAGTGAGGCACAGCCACCCCACAGTGGGCAGCAGAAGCAGGGGGAGAGTGTTAACAGCTGGATGGATGAGAAATCCTGCTTCCCACTTCACACGAGGCCAGCCCAGCCAAACAAGCATTGCCACCCGTAACAGCCAGACTCCTGCTCCCTTGTTCAGTTAGATGGCAAGATCTCCCTTCCAGGGATTAGGAGTTCATATTACATGTGTTGCTGAGTCCTTTCTAGAGCTGTTTTACCACTGCAGTGCAAATGGGCAGGTGAGCATGGGGGTTTTATGGATAACAACACTTCAGACCGCTTCAGGCACAAATTTGCTTCTAGGGTTTTGCTCCTTCGCATTTCCTGGGTCAGGTTTTGATGTGACCTGGCACTGCTTCAGTTGTGAATGCATGCAATTTTATTAACACTTTTGAAAAAAAAGTTAGAGGACTGTGAAAACACATGGAACTATACCTTTTTAAATTAATTGATTACCAAAGGCATCATTTCATAATCAGAACAGCCTTACTAGTTTTTTGTATTTTTAGCACAAATGACAGAACAGGACTACCATAAATTTAGGATTTATAGCTGCTGCTTTAAAGCCAGCCTTTAAGTACCAGTTTTGTTTATGGTTTTAATAAGTTCATTTAGTTGAAAAAGAAGTTCAAACTTGTGTGCAGTAGCCATGTGACTTGTTTAGTCAATCACAGCACAGGATATTTTAAACCCATTTTACAATGGTGTATAAAAGCTTGTCTCAATAACCATCTGGAGAATATTGAGTTTCATAACTGGTAGGAATTATTCAATATCCTTCTCCCCACAGGAATAACAATTTCAAGTTCTTCAAAGACTGATATCTAACTGGAGAAAATGTATTTAATATTGTTAAACCTGGAAATTGTGTAGAACTAAATAACTCTTTTTGATCTACCTGAAAAATGACTTTGTCGGCCAGGGGAATAGTTTCCCCAACTGTCAAATTTTATATATAATCAACATTTCTTCCTCTTTTCATCACTGAATTATTTATTCTGCAGCACCCCCCAAAATGTCCTTTTCTGACTGGGGCTTAGGGTACTAAATTGATCAAATTAATTGGAAAGTTTTACTTTTTCTTTTCAAAACTCATGAAAAGAGCTTGCCTTCATTGTTCTCCCATTTGGGACTAGCTTCCTGGCAGTCTTACGCATGTTCACAGGAACGTGATGGTAAAAAGGAAACTTTTCTCCTAATGCTTAGGATCACTTCTGAGTAAGGAGGCAGAATTGCACTTTTCAAGGATGGAGGTGCAGCTGTGAGGAGGTCAGCTGTGCGGAGACACCTGGATCCTACTGAAGGACGCCATGGATGGCTGGAGATTCCATCAGCAGCCACTGACACCCTGGTGCTGATGGATGTCTCCTCTGCCACCATGGGGGAGAGCTACAAATTTCAGACTACTGAATCCCACGCTATTGCTCAAAGATCACTGAAATCAGTATTTGTATATAAGAAGGTTGTCTTTTCTAGCTACCAACACATACACGGTACACTCTACATTCAAAACTGCCCACACGCTATTCCTTTGCAAGCTTGCTTGGTCCTTACAAACTACAAAGTCCTGTCTTGCTGAGCTCAACCAGCAAAGCATCCTGTGGTAATTTGTATTTCTGAAGCAAAACAAGTCTCAAAATATACGCATCATATATATGCATTAGAGAGGTAAATTACATTTACCCCATCTATGGGAGAAAAAATTGAAAAGAATAATCATCTCTTGAAAAATCAGACTCCTGAAACACGAAGATTACACCTTGGAGAGGGGCTTAAAAATGAAATTACATGTTATAACTGGGCCACACAGAAAAACTGCTCAAGATTTATAGCTCTGGGTGCAATCCATTCTGTTCTCCAAAGCAATTGCCAACATTCTCTTGGAGTCTAGGGCAAAAAACATCTCACTGAAAACACACTAGCGTATGAACTTTTTTTGGTTCTTTTTTAATTTGAGTGGAGATTTTTTATCAATACGAAAGGATTGTAACCCCCAGAGTAAACACTTATCTGTAAAATAGAGATTATGCGCTTAATAACGTTTAATAGTTTGGCATCTCAAACCTCCTGTGTAGATCAGTCTGGGAGAGTGATGTTTATTTTTTTGGTACATGTGAAAGTTCATTCTCAGTATCAAGTTTGTTTGGTCCACTAACTTTGTTAACCTTTGCATTTACTTCTGTATTTGATGGCCTTTCATGAGCAGCCACTTTAGTAGCTAGGATAGAAACAGTTACATCAGGGTTAGAGGTCATAGCCATTACGGGATTGCAACTTAAAACAGTCACTGCTTTAGGGGGATCACAGTATGTTTATGATTAATTATTTTCTTTGTGAGAGTTTCTATGAACAAGATTATTATAGCAATATATAAACCATCTGGGTAACCTTTAATATCTACCTACTTGCTTGATGAAATAATAATCAAGACTTCGTGTAAAAATCACTCCCTACCTAACTAGACACTGCCAGAGTAACATTGCTTTTCTCTGCCTCTTCTGAGGAATTCCAAGGAAGGATAAATGGGCAGAAAAATCTACATTAAGCGCAAATACATTTTTCACAGAACACAATTCTTTGCAATTTGATGCAAATTTAAGAGCTGTATAATTTTTTAAAGACATACTTCTAGTTTCTTATATATTTTAAAAACACATATGCAGATGAAATTCACTGCGTCAGCTGGTTTTTATACACCACTCCAGAATGTGTTTTATTGAAGTCAAAACACCAAATAACATTTTTAAAAAAACTAATAAAATTATATTTATATCTTAAGAAACACATTCCTAGTTGCACAGTTCAGATTCACAGTGCTCAAGAGACACTGAAATCATTGCTTAGAAACAGTATTTGCTGACTTCACCAGGGTAACAGTTTAATCCTTAAAGTAATCAACTTTCACTCTCTTCTTGGGTCTTTTGACTTTTAAGTTCTCACTAGTCTTTTTGAGAAAAACAGCTCTAGGAGACAGCTATTATTCTCCTCCATGGGATAGTCCACCTCATTCAGACAAGTAATATCATCTTCTGTTTACACTCATCTGAAACAAGTGCCCAGGGTCACCCTTTAGACTCTGATGTTTTACCAAAGCAAAAGCAAAGACTATGGCAGGACACAAGAGAGCTCCGAAACCCGAATAACCTGGGAAGCGGACTTTGCATGCCTATTTATTTCTTGCATTTGATCCTCTTGGAAAAAAAAAATCCCAATATCATGTCCTCAAAGCATTTCACATAGGCTGAAACAGTGTAATAGAGAAGTCAGCTTCGCACGGTATTTCCTTTTGTCTGTTTTTAAGTCAGGGGCCAGATCCTCATCTGGTGAAAAATCCATTGACCTCAGCTTGTCCTTTGACTTGAGGAGCTGAACATCATATTTAGCAAGTACATATTAACATTTTCAGAGGGAAAAATTATTGAAGCACTTTAGAAGGAAAGAACAAAACAGAACAAAACAAAACCCACAATGGTTTTCTTAGCATAGTCCTGGCAGGATGGCAACCAAATTATAGGAATAAACCACAATACAAACACAAAAGTCCTCCACAATTAACTCACTAACCCTAAAATCTACTGGCTAAAAAGTAAGGAAGTCAAGAGAGCTACACAAATTACCCTGAACAAGAGCCTGAAGCAATGACTCTTTATACAGCCTGCATTTCAGAAAAACCTACAAAAGCTCCACGTTATGTCCTGTTGCTTTCCAAAGCTGTCCTTGGCTCCTGTGAAAGAGTATCTATGCAAAGGATTGCTTGAGGTCCAAAAACTCTCCATGCTCAAGGTGACAGTTGCACTTCACCATTTTGTTAAAACTAAACCTCATCACCTTCAAGGAAGAAATGTGCATTTTGACTCCTTATGACCCACTCAGTGACTGACATGTCTGCTCTGTTCAACCTCTGCTGAGTGATGTGGTCATCTGAAACAAGCAGGGAACTGGCTGCCGGTGCCAGCAGCCTGTAATGAGACCTCTGAAAGCAAGAAATAAAATCACAGTTTGGTTACAAACCCCTTGGCACATGGCTAGCCCTGAAAGATATATTGAGGAGCATGGACTTCAAAACAAAAGCCCTCAGTAATTCAATCACTGGCCCAAAATCTGCTGGCTGCATGGTAGTTGACCATAAAGTTTCCAAGGTATATGTGTCAAGAGGATCAACTTACTAGTCACTCACCCCACCTACAACCAACGAGGCTGTCGAAAGATTTTAGCTGTATGTTACCACATGGTCTGACATCTTCCCTTTCTACTGATACAGAAAGCCTTGAAAATACATCCAGAGCATGTTTCTTTTCAATAATTCTAGATCCCTGTTGGACACCAACATAGCATTTTATGGGAATATTTCCACCATGGAGGAGCTACTCGGATACTTCGCTTTGCTGAAGAAAGAACATAACCTCTCCACCCAGCTAGGCAGGTGCCCTTTGCTACCTGACCTAAGTATCTCCTCTCCTTGGCTGAAAAACACAGAGTGCAGAAGCCATTTCTGTAACTGTTTTCTGACTCATGCATGAGGTATGTCTGACAGCTCCAGGAATCACTCTGCAGTTTCTAGGACCACACCCAGAGGGAAACCTTGGTTTTTTAGCCACAGCCATGATCGAATTAGGGTCACTATTTATCACTGCTTCTCTGAACTGGTTTTAGGCATTTTAATTTGTTCAGATGCTGGCATCAGGTCCCCAACTACCCATTTCTTCTATGGGATGTGACAGTGCTTTCCAAAACTCCTTTGATATTACGATTACATTTTAACATAGGAACTGTCTGCCTATTGATTTTGGAGCTCTTGCTGACACAACCAGTTCCTGCTGCTCATGTACTGTCATTTAGTATCTTGAAGTTTGCTGAAAGCACTTCATCTACTATATTACTGATTAAACATTCTTGTTCAGCCTCTCTTTTTCCCCCTGAGATTTTCTTTTGATGCCTTTACAGCTAATAAAGTTTCAAGCAGGGCTGCAATGTTAGGAGCACTGCTAGTGCTATCCACCCTCAGCTTGCTCATCACAATCTCAACTTGAACACTGGCACAGTGCTGTTGATCGCAGCAAACGCACCCTTTTAATTCTCTTGAACCATGCTCTGTGGTGACCAGCATCACCTCTGCCATCACTCCTCTGGTGGCTGCATGCCAAAACTGAGGGCAGAGTAATTCTTCTATATGTTCTTTTTCCCAAAAATCGTGACTATCCTTGGTAGGTACAGAAGAAGAGTGAGATTATTCTCATGGAGGCAGGTGTTACTATTCTATTTTCACCTCTGTTGGGTAAGTTACTACAGCTTGGATGGAATTAGTGGGCGTTTGACTACTTGCACCAGCTGAGGGTCTGCCTTATCTTGTGAGGCTGCTCAGCCCTTTTTCCTGTCTAGTTCTAAACTAAAGCGTGAAACCAAGGTATCCCCTCCCCGCCTTTTTTTTCCCTGTTAATAAGGAGATTTGCTAGGGACAGGAAAGGGAGTGTTCCTCCTCTCCGGAAGGTATCTTCCCTCTAGCAGAAAGACCTGGCACAGGGGAAGCACAGAGCAGTGTGCAGGACTCATGTCCCACATATGTGTGATAAGGAGTCATGAGCATGTCTTAAAACCACTGCAAAACCTGCTGTTTGGCAGGAGCCAAATTAGCAACTTGGCGTTACTCAGGACTGGTCACGTTACCGGGAACTAAACCATGATCCGTTACTATGATAATACACTAATACATAACCAGCAACTGCCTCAGCAGACCTCACAAACCACGAATGCCCCTCAAAGGGGTAAGCACTCTGCTCCGTACCAATTGCTCATGGTTTTTCTCTTTCTCTTCCCACTCCTCCTCAGGATGTTTCATCACACCATCATGCCCCTCTCAGGTCATATCTATCCTCTCGCTCATATCCAGATTGTGAGGCACTCTACCTTCACAAAGCTTATTTTATAAAGCCTGTCACATCCTGCCCACTTTATTTTTCATCTGGCAGAGGAAGGCTTGACACTCCAGTTTCTAGTACAGCAGCGGGGGAGACCATTTGTTTCTTACCACTATATTTGTTATGTTCAGTCTGCTGGTGGAGGTAGGAGGAGTGAGCAAAAGCGGTTCTTGTCCCTGATCCCAAGCGATGTCAACTGCTCCTACTTGGCAGCTGCTAAGCCATCCTCCCCACCGGATACTGAAAGATCCTGCCACTTTTCTGCTTAGAAACCCTGATGAGGAATTAAAAGGTGAACTTCTGTTCCTACCCGAAAGTCAGACAGTTCTTCTGGTGGCAGAACTCACATGAACCACAAAGAATCTTTCCTGAAACTAAAATGAGAGCTGTGCTGCGAGGTCTCTCCAGCGGTTGAGCCAGTCACCTCCGCACTCAAAGCAGGCCCAAGCGCGTGGGGCTGTCCCTGGACAAACAGCTTCTCAGGCAGAGCAGTTTTGACACATCTCTGTCAAGGCTG
This sequence comes from Buceros rhinoceros silvestris, assembly GCF_000710305.1. Lineage (NCBI taxonomy): Eukaryota > Metazoa > Chordata > Aves > Bucerotiformes > Bucerotidae > Buceros > Buceros rhinoceros. Next base: position 16,274 of record NW_010425517.1, read on the forward strand.
ACAGCTTACACCAGACGAAGGCCTGCTCTAGAGCCTCTGAAGACACAGCCCAAGAGCATATCCTGGAAAACCGTGGCTGCTGTGAGAGCTCTCCCCTTGCTGGATGACAGTGAGGTAACTGCTTCCTGTGCCACCTGGTGAATCTGCGAGCCCAAAGGCGGTAAAGCCCCGCAAGCACACGGGGAAGGCTGGCGGGGAGGAGGCCCCTGTACCTGGAAGTGGGTAGGAAGGATCAACACATGCTGCAGCAGGAAGCTGTGCTTCCAAGAGCTGAGCAGCCTCCTCCTGCTGCCACCCCGTCTCTGTGGCTTTTGCTGGCACATGCTGTCCTGCAGAGCCTGGTATGAGGCCGGGTGCTATTGCCCCGGCTCTCCAGCTCTCCCGTAACCCAGGGAGGCGCTGCTGTCTTTTGGCTCAGTTGACCAGGGTCTATTCAAGGACTTGCTGGACTGTGTTTGTTCAGAGAACAAACTGACAAGGTTTATTTGTATTTATCTGGTGCCTTTCTCTTCTGCTGTGGAAAATGGGCAACGCTCTATTTGTCCGCACTGCACAGAACCAGCTTTCTCGCCCAGAATTCTACCTTTGACTTGACAACACATGCAGTGCTCAAAAGAAGTTGTTTCTCTTGACTTCTTTCCAATGAAATGCTCACCACTGCTTCCCTTGCCTGCGCCTGCCTTTCTGCAACTTGCAGACATGCACATACCCCCTTAATCGGGTGCAGTCTGTAGGCAGGCAGAGGGCTGAGGTATGCCTTAGCTTCTGATTAGCCTTGCCTTTGGGCTCGGTGCTTTGGGAGGAAACTTCTAGTTGCTTTTGGCTAAAACTGGAGTAAACTAGAAGAGGATACTTTTATCTCTTCCTCTTCATGTTACGTTAGTACAAATTAGACACAACCACTGAGAAAGAAAAAAATAGGCGAGGAGAAGGAAATCTCCCAGATCATAATAGAGACGAGATTAATTTGAGTATTGAAACTGATTTGACAGAATTTTCACAACAGAAATACAAGACTTGCATTTTTTCAGTTTTAATCATTATAATTCATGGTATAATAATTCATGTTATACTCAGCTGCCTGATAATTTTATTCTCACTTAGGCGCATAACCACAGCAGCAGCTGGTGGGGAGTGGCAGCTCTCCAGGCATTGACTAGAGGCATCTAAAGTACACAGCAGCAATACTAGCTTTCTCTTGTTCAAGAACTAGAAAACTTCATAAAGGATGCATTCATTCTACTAAACCACAGTTCACAGTCATTTACCTGTCAAAATCTGTTGCATCTTTCACTTGAATAAATAAATAAAGAAAACACGATGAAAAATGGAAGAGAAAATAATGGTGAGCAATATCTGTTCTAAAAATTACTAAGTTTACTCCTTTGGCTTATCTTTGTACTGTACTAAAAAACAAAACAAAACCCAACAAAAAAGTGAAAATAAATGCAAATCTAAAGACAAGTGAGCATGTGAGGGACAAGACGAGCTATCACTCAGACAAAATTGGATATTCACAGTAACAAAACAGCCTACTTAATGATTTTCTTGTATTACTTTAGGCTTCAGGTTTTTTCTGTCCTGTTTAGAAGCTTACCTAATGTTTCTCTCAGAAGCCACTTACAGATTTGCCAGACTTCAGCCCATTAGCCTGAAATTCTCTGTGCCAGGACTCTGTCTCAGGTTGAATTTATTCTGAAACTTTCAGCTGAAATAGGTTGGTGGTTTGTTTCAACAAGCTTATTGAAAATACAGCTTAGTCAGAAGATGGGGTAAAGGCCCAACCCTCTCCTTTCCCTGCTTACAGAGGCTGACATATGGCAAGCAGGAGCTGGTGGAAGGGCTTTGACTACAGCTCAGTGGTAGTCCAGCTTTCCCAGGATGGTGAAGTGCTCCACTGGTCCTCCCAAAAGCGGAAAATCAAAATTGCCGTCAAATTAATGCATCATGAAGGACACATCTATACATCCATATATGTATTTATTTATAAAAAATACACTTGGAATCCCCATCTAGAAACGAGGTGAGCTGTAACGGTCATTCTAGAGAAAGGTCTGTGCATAGGCTTCACAAAAAGCAGAATGTATCTCAGGTTTCTGGATTAGGAAAGAAACAGCTTGTGAAAAATATGCAGTTTATAGGAGCTGTGAAAGTAGAAAGGTTGGAGCAAGAGACCAAAGTTTGTTAGCTTCAATCTACCAATGGAGAACTGGACAAAATCCGATAAGATAACAGAAATTGTGTAGATATTAACATACACTCTAACATGTTGTGTATTCTCTTGTCCATATTCTGGTTTTATACCTTTACTGGGTAGATCTTGTAAGCACAATTTGCAGGCTCAAGTATTTGTAATTTGGCATTTACAAGATGTAAAATATAAATTTTACAGAATGTAAAAGGTTCTAATGTAAAAGATTATATTAAACTGATCCAAGATGTAGCTTTTATGATCATTCATATTAGTAAGACAGTAAAAGCTCTGTTTTTCAATGTAAGATTAGGAAATGCATCATGCAGTCAATACCTGACCGTGTTACAGAATGTCAAACAAAAACATGAAGTAAAAGAAATCTATGAAATCCTTGGTGGACACACACACAAAATATCTTAATTTCATCTTCTTATTATATTGCTATAATGCAATTACAGATGAACTTTAGGCCCTTTAATTACATCCGTTGCTTTCTTATGACAAGTTGCAGTAAACTTAATAAATTTGCTCTAAGTCTAGCTATATTAGTCCAACATGACAAATAACATAAATGACGAGTGGAAAGAAATGGTCATCATTTATAAAGCAATAACCATTGTAATACAGCAAATTTTGTTCCTTACTCAGAAGTCTCTGACATTTAGCATGAGAAGTATTAACTAAAACACTTTTATTTTGAAAATTCCAAATATGTAAGCCGTATCACTCTAGTCGTGGTCTGTTTAAAGCAAATTAACAATGTGATTATTGTGGTATGGCCAAAATTTACAAAGTGAAATCGTGACATTTCTCCAGACTTCTCTGTGAATCAGCTTGGGTTCTTGTATTTACCCAGTATAACCTTTCAGCCCGTTAGTTCAGCTGCAAAGGTCACATGAGAGCTAACTGAATTCCAGCACAGTCTCTAACAGGTGTATTTCATAATATGTCAGATCCCACAGTTAAATGATTAAAGGACACCTGTCTACCGGGTTTCCAGGTAACAAATGCCTATTTTCGATACAGAAAGCACGGAGAGGTTATATCAGCTGAAATAACCTCCAAACTTGTGCTTATATCTCTCAGTGGAAGGTTTACAAACAACATGTTCATCTCTTGCTACTACAGAAATCCAGTGGAAAGGAGTCCGAAAGTCTCGTTTCTAAAATGCTATACCCAAAACATGAAAGAAAGATTTGTGAATCAGATCGGTGAATTGACAAGACAAAAGCATAGTCTTACCTTTGAAACAATATCTCTCACCATTTTATGGTAAAATGCTGTGATGTCTTGTGGGCAAATCTCTGATCAAGATATATTTGACCCACTTATTTCCATGTTTGTTGTGTGCACTTTCCTAAAAGTAAAACAGACATAAGCACAAGCGCTCTCACAATGATCTCATCTGGTCCACAATCACAGAAGGTTTGTTCAATGCTATACAGAGAAATTAAACTCTCAAAACCCATTAATATACTCAGTGCAAAATTACGATGGTTCTTCATGGACTAAGAAAACGTTGTTGAAAAGGAAACAGTCTTGCAAAATGTAAACAACTATAGTTTTTACCTGTTTTCTTGTTTGCCTGTCTGCCTGAAACATTGTTTGTTTTATGACCATCTCTGATCTGGCCTTCTTTTACCAGCAATGATGACTCAGCATCCTCATTACATGGTCAGATCAGGAAGTGAGCTAAATTTTCCTCATGAACACATTTTAATTACTTAAATTTTTCATTACTTACTTTTGCTATCTCATTTTGTTTTCACCTTGAGGATGAACAATACATTGGTATCCTTATTTGCTCCATTTTTTTCAGTGACATTGTCTACAAATGCATTCATGCTTACATGAACTCTTTCTCCCATGTGAGGTAACTATATATCTATATTGTCCTATCAGTGGAAAAAAATAATTTTAGAAGAAGGGGAATTGTGTTAGAGCTCTCTCTGATTTAGGGTTCCTATTTAATTATGACAGTTTAAACAAATTCTAGTTTAATTTTGCCAGTTAAAGATGCCAGTTTTTTTCCCACTGTTCAACCCATTAGCAATCAATATATCTGAAAGCACACACAGGTGACTGTGCCTCAACTGCTCCTGGCTCTTTAATTTTAACTGTCAGTGAAGATGAAGTTGTTCTAAGACACTAGGCTGAACTGGAGCAACATAGATCCAGCTGTCTCCACCCAGGAGCTGTCCCGTACCACCAGAGATGTGACTTCTGGTAGAAGGGCAAGGTAGATACATGGATAAGAGAGATAACACCCTCAATGGAACAATAGCATTCACCAGATGACAATGGTAAATTTTGTGAAGCTGGGAGAATTGATTGCTCTGTTTTGGGTTCAGTATCACCTGAAAAAAATCCTATGCAATAATAGTTAAGAAATACTGAGAGAGCAGGGCTTTTAAAGAGAAGCACTTCTACAATGTAGGCAGAGGTGAAACTAAGTTAATAAACAGATAATTACAAAGTACAAGGGATAATCTGACTTTTCAGGATAGATTGAGCACCCAGATTTAACTGAGATCTTATAGGATTGCTGAAATCCCAGGTATTTTCTTGTAATGGACCTGCTCATTATATTCTGGCCATCTTCAGATCTGTGACATGGTCAGCACAGCCACAGTCAATTCACAGTTACATTTTCAGTCTTACATTTCTAACCAGGTCCATACCTTTATATCCAGGTTTTGCTCATGTTTCTTCTCTGAATTTAATAGATGCCACCTGTAGACTTTATAAAAGCACCTACAGCTTGGGAGAAGGAGTGAAATATTTCCTGTGTGTAAGCAGCATTATGACCCAGACTTTACGATATAAATGTCATGGATAGATGACATATTGCCTCAAAATATCCAACAGGTTATACGGCTGTACATACCCACAACTGGAACTCACGAGCTGTGCTAGTTGTCTCTTGGCAGGCAGATTCTTCTTCATCCCTTGCAGAGTAGTAATCTGACATTCACAATTGTCTCTTCTAACATTCAGGACAGGCGCTCCAATTGCTGACATGAAGGTAGGATTTAATTGCTTTTCACAGTGTAATTGATTCCTACAAAGATGAGCTAGTGTATAAAGCTATTTCAAAGTCCTATTTATCCTTCAGTGACAACAAAGTTTCTTCACCTTTCACCCCACTCTGATGGTTCCTATCCATGTTTCTCTCGTGCACCTACCTTCACACTTCATCTCATTTCTGAATAAAGAAGCCAGTGTGACCAAGGAGTTATAAACCACAAACAAATACTGTATTAAGAAAAAAAGTATATTCCAGTCATTCCTCAGCTGATCAGACTCCGAAAAACTGTTTATTAACAGGACTGTACTCTCTGCATTAATTTTTACAGCTCCTGACCTTGCAGTATGCCGTGAAGGTTCCTTGTGTGCCAGGCTTTAGGTGTCAGTCATAGCTTGGACCTCCACAGCCTGATTTGCAATAAAAATCACACTTTAGGTAAAAAAAAGTTCCTCTCTACATTGACAGTGTGGTATACAATGAGTTCCTTTGAAGGAAAAAAAAAAAGAATTTTTCCTCATTGGATTTTTGAGGTTTTGATGCTGTGGTTAGGATATCAAATACTGAAGGTTATGTCAGGTGCTGCCAGAAATTCAAGAACCTCTTT
>NW_010425518.1:0-424 GCF_000710305.1 Buceros rhinoceros silvestris
GCACCCTGCGGGTAGGTCTGTGAGGACAACCCCAGGAGAAGCGGGTGCTGCTGGCACTCTGCCCTGCACCATCCAGCCACCACTGCTCTGGTGGGTGAGCGCCATGTGTCATCCTGGGACATGTCATCTAAACGGGGCCACCACGTTGGTGGGAACATGTGTCACCTCACTGCTGTACCCCACAGCCAGACAGGCTCTGCCCTGGGTGCAGGACATGGCCCCTTCCCTCTTCGTGCTGTCCCTATACCCAGCCACGGTGCCGGCTGCCATAGCCCACGGGCAGACTGCAGTGTGGGCAAGGGGCGAGGGGCGAAGGGGCCTGAGGCAGTATTGGGGTTCCCAAGGGGCTTCCCAGACCCTATGGGATCCAGAGCACGTGCCCACGGTGCCGAACAGCCCCCTGTGCCCAGCGGCGGGGGGGCGC
>NW_010425518.1:1900-2448 GCF_000710305.1 Buceros rhinoceros silvestris
TGCCGCCAACAACACTCCCACCACCCGGGCACCCACCCTGTCCTGCCGCCCATCCAGGGGTGCCGGTGGTGCCCAGTGCCCTGTTCCCTCACCGTGTGCTCATGATGCATGGTCCCAGGCGAGTGCCATGCAGAGGCTACACGGTGGCGTCCTGCATGTGCCTCCCGTGCCGCAGGACAGCATGGCCGGGCTGTCAGTGGGGAAGTGGCAGGGCGCACTGACGAATTAATAGACTCTAATTAATACAGATTGGGGAGATCACTTTCAATTCTGCTCGCTCTCCCTCTTGCTGAGGAGATGCTGAAGGGACGGATGAGCCGAATCCTGCTCCGCAGCTGCTGGAGCCCTAAGCCCTGCTGCCAAGGGGCTGTGCCAAACTGGCTCAAGCACATGGGGGCACCCGGGACCCCTGACCGTGCACCGAGGCAGTGTGAGAGGCCACAGCACATGGGGAGTAGCAGGACTCAGGGGCTTCAAGGAGGTGAGAGCGGTGCCCAGCTGCCCCAGCAAACCCAGCATGGCATGCTGAGCACCTGGGTGTCCTGGAA
>NW_010425518.1:2600-2928 GCF_000710305.1 Buceros rhinoceros silvestris
GTCCTGGAACTGCCGCAGCCCCGCGGGATGCCGGAAGCGCCAGCCCCACCGGGTGCTGTAAATGGATTATTACTCACAGTAATTAAGATGGGATTAAAAATTAATTCTCGTCTCCAGCGCACCACGGTCGTGGCTCAGCCGCATGCTACAGCCATTGTGCCAGGTTTTCTCCCAAAAGAAACTGGATTAGGGTGGAGGCGGAGGGAGGGCTTCATCCGGCAAGTGGTGCTACCTGGGCTCTGCAGGCTGCGGCTGCCACCTGCCTGGGGACGTTGCCACTTCCCTGGGGCCATCACCACCCTGCCACCGCTCCCCCCTACACACGTCC
>NW_010425518.1:3229-3883 GCF_000710305.1 Buceros rhinoceros silvestris
ATTTGAGCTCATGTATAATGTATGGCCCGCGAGCTGCCTCCCCATCCATTTGTGGTATTTAAGGAAGTCGAATATTAAACACCATTGTATTAGCAAAACCACCGTCTGCCTAATTGAGTTACAAATGGGGAAGGCACTGACGAATAAACAATGCGTAATGCATGGCCCGGCGAGCAGGACGCGGCCCGGCCACCGGCACCGGACAGGGACCGGTGCTGGTCCGCGGGAGTGTAGGAGAACTGCTGGTGTTGATGGCAGCGCTGAGGGTGTGAGGAGCACATGCGCCATGTGAGGGACACGTGCTAGAGTGTGACACAGCATGGCATGGCATGGCATGGGCTGACATGGTATGGGATGGCACGGTGCAGCGTGGGACATCCCAGGCCTCATCCTTCGCAGGGATGCTCAGAAATGGAGCCAGTGAGAACAATCCCAGCCACACGAGGGTTCTGCACACAGGAAGATTATGAAAATTAAAAGTAAATAAATATGGATGTTGAGGACCTAATTCTGATAAGAGGATTTTCAAAATTAGACATTTGCAAGAGTAGATTAGTGGTGCATGGCGCCGGGGGCGGGAAGGGCTCCATCAAGACATACAGTGAAGCCCATCCCGGCACAGCCCGTGCCTTGCAGCCCCCAGCGCCCGCAGAA
>NW_010425518.1:4240-4554 GCF_000710305.1 Buceros rhinoceros silvestris
CATGGTGGCGGCACACAGCCCGAGGTCCTCAGGGGTGTGCCTGGCACCCCCAGCCTTGGCGTGGGGTGACTGCACCAGCGGCAGTGTGGGGATGGGGCAGGGGGGAGTGGGGTGAAGAGGTGGTGAAGCTGGTGGCCTGCACATCCCCCGGGTGCTCCTGGCCAGCGCTGGTGCTGATGCCCCCTGGCAGCACTGTGGGTGCTGGGGTGGGGGCACTTCTGTATGCCCCAGGCTGGGCAGGGGCAGGAGGCTGCTGGGGCTCAGAGAGGCTTTTCGCATCCTTTAGCTGGGATTTTCTATCCAGGCCACCAAGC
>NW_010425518.1:4915-5124 GCF_000710305.1 Buceros rhinoceros silvestris
AGGCACAGATGAGTCAGGTGTGGGTCCGAGCTGGGTGCCAACTCCTGCAGGGACTCCAGGTCATGTGTGGGGCAAGGGCTGGGAGCTCGCAGGAGGGACAGGCAGGGCAGGAGCAGGCAGGTTGCAGCCATCCCGAGTGCCCCGAGTGCCCGGTGCTCCCCCAGCAGCAGCAGCAGCCAATTAATGAGCAGGGTGTTGGGAGAGCAGCC
>NW_010425519.1:0-3824 GCF_000710305.1 Buceros rhinoceros silvestris
TTTGGCCGTTATGTTTCCTGCCGCTGCCTTTCCTCAGGGGTGCAAGAGCCCAGAGCCAAGCCCGAGGGCAGCTGGGCGGGACCCACCAGCTCCCCAGCACCCCAAGGCACAGTCAGCACCTCGGGGAGCCCCAAAGGGGCCCGGGGCGCGAGCCTGGAGGAGGCTCCACCACTGCTGCCTCTCTCCCTCCCCTTCCCAGTAGCCCCCTTTGCAGCCTAAAGCCAGCTGTGACTTTATTTCAGTGACAGTACAGCGTGGTGTATTAAAAGTGCGCCCAGTTTAGCTCCTGGAAAGGCACTGGAGTGTGGGCTTATCCCGGAGAACACTCATCGCATGTCAAGGCAGGGAAAGTCTAAAACCTACAGCCTGTCCATCCCTTCTCGTTCCCGCAGATCTCCCCCGGTGCCTCTCTGCCCTGTCCTCAGCAAGCTTTGAGGAAGTTAATTGTGCCTGACAAAGTTGCGCTCCAACTTTGACATCACCTGACCCCTTCCCTTCCCTCCATCCTATCCCGACAACTTCCAGCCGATGTTTGAACGATGTTTGAAGCAATTCTGTACCTGTTTGGCTTAATTTCATGCTGCTGTCGTGGCTGTTTCAGGACATTTAATGGGGAAAAAGAGCACGGGAGATTTTCCTTACGCTTATGAAGAAGAAAACAAGACACCCTTGTCAGCACTGCCTGAAAATATCAAGCAGCTGGAAGACTACCTGCAGTGGGAAGAAATCTCAAAATACTTGCTCCGGCTACTGGAAGGGAATGAAAATCGAAGCGCTCACTTTTTAAAAGGAGGGCTTCCCCGGTACGCCAGGACCACCTGGGAGAGGGATGACAATAGCAGTTGGAAAGATGTAAGTAAGATAAACCCCGTAGCAACGCTCCGTACACTCAGGTTTTGTTTCACAGTTACACATCGCCACCTCCTAGCTGGTGGCTAGTCCGGAAGAGTACGGGTGATGCGTCCGACTCGACCGTGGGTAGAAGCGCACCCATCAAACGCAGCCATTATTCACTTCTCGCACCACCGAAACAACCGCCGTCCGTGGGTTCCTTTCTGGCGGAGGTTTTATGACGGTGGTGCTTAGAATAACCGCGCTTATTGCTGTCCAGAAAGGAAACAATTTCTCTCCTCTTCGGCTCTGCGCTGTGCAGCTTTAATCGAATGAGAGGAACGCGTTCCGATACGCTGTGTGAAGAGGGAAATAATTTGGCTTCTGAAAGAGTCTGGTAACCGGTTGTACTTACGAATGGTACAAGCGAAAGTTGCCTCTGGTAAGTTGAGTCATATCCATAGGGGCGACTACTACCCTGAATTAATATCCACATTTTTTGTGGCCAGACATTTAACAAATATATGGAATAATGAGATTATTGCCCTAAATCTCCAGATTTGTCCAATGATTAGGAAAAAAAATCACGTCTGTCATGTGACTGAGATAATATGACAACTTGCAGAACCTCGTTTTGCTGTGGAACCTTTGACTCCCGGCATTCAGCAGCTCCTTTGGCTCCGCCTTAAAGCAAACCACAGTCCTGAAAGCAGGAGGAAACCTGCGCTTTATGTGCAGCTCAGGGGAGCAGCAGCGTGTTCTTCCTCGGGCTTTAGAACATAAAACCCCCGCGCCTGGAGGTTCAGCTCGGTGAGACCTGCCCCCCTCCCAGACGAAGTCCTGAAGATTGCAGGGAATGTGCTTTACCTTCGTGAGGGCTGCGGTGGTTTCCTAAGCAGCTAAATAATGACAATCGTTATTTCGAGTGAAGGAGGTCGCGTTTATGAAGGTGGGATTCTGGCGTACACGTGCAATTCAGGGACTGGCCTCTGGGCTTTGATTTCTGGATGTGAGGGGTTCCGTGTTGCTCGAGCAACACCCCCCTTGTTTACGGTGCTGCTGTACCACAGCTAACGAAGGGTCCAGGGACGGGAACGAGGAACGCAGCTGCCGGCCTCGGTGGAAGAAGGCCGGGTAGCGTAAGCTGCTGCTGCTGGTGAAGCTTGAGCTTGGCGTTAAATGCTTTTCCCAGCCGTATCCTGTTGAGTTGGAAATCGAAACCCATTCCAGGAGCCAGACCCGGCGCTTAGAGGGGGCTCTGTCCCCTGCCAAGGGCCTGCTGGACTGAGGTGTTGCGGTGTGACCAGAGCAAGCCGAATCGTGCATCAGTTACAGGTCAAATAGTTAAAGTTAAAGATCGGGTTGGCCGCCGTGTAAAAGCGGGTTGGAAAATAAGCTCTCAGTTGTTCCGTGGCTTGGCTTTCTAATGAGACACTATATAACCGGGGCGGCAGACGGAGCTGTGCGGAGAACGCCTCTCCTCCGCTGCGGCGGTTGTTATTACGCTAACTAAGACAAATGAGGGCTGTTTTGGAAGGATTATGAGGCATGTGTTTGCTAGGTGGATGCCCAGAGCAGAGAGATATTAGGCTTATTAACTTAGGGAATGACTTTTGTCAGGGCTGGTCCGTAAATAACATTGTTCTCTTTTATTAGATGATGGATTATCTGCTGCAAGTTGTGAATACGAAGGAGAGTGCTCCAAGCTGAAAGCAGGTCTCTCGATCGTGAAGAAGTGGAATACTTTCCCTAAGAGACTCTGTTTCCCAAGCACTTGATTGTATCGAATAATCAACAAGGTCTCTTTTCTGTAAACAAGATTTCTTTTGTGTAAGATACCGAAATACACATATTCTTGTAGGGTTCAGCAATGACTCAACTCTCGACTTCATTTTCAAGGTTGCGTTTTCTCACTCGAATGGCTTTGATATATAGAATTGTCACGGAAGGGTCTTCCAGTTAATTTTATGACTTACCTATCGAATCAGTTCATCTCTTAGTTTGAAACTACGTGACACGGCAACGTTCGCAATAAACAGTGCTAATCAAACGGCTGAGTTTATCCTTTCATCTGAGTTAATAAAATGGAAATTGGCTGTGCCACAGCTAGGAACAAAGAAACCACAGAGCGATCGGTTTCCCACCAAAGCTCTTCTCCTCCTCGACCCCGGTCTGCGGGGTGTTTTTTCGATGGAGGGAAGCTGACCCTGTCTTCCCAAGGTGTCCATGGGCCACGTACAGAGCATGTGATGTGCTCCCACAGGCAGGCAGCAGGGAGATCTGCTGAAAAACAGTCTCCTGGTCTGACTTGGAGGTGATGCGTGCACCCACCACACGCTCCTGACCGTGTCCTGTACCTTTGTATGTCCATGAGAGAATAAAGGAAGAATGTGGCCTCCCAGGAGAACAAGCTCCTGACGCCTTTTGTGGGGCTACAGCACGTTGGAGCCAAGTGATGCTCCTTGCTCAGCTGGAGTTCTCTGGACTGGACAGTCACACCACCAGGGGCCCAGAGGAGAAGATAACGTGCCACCACCTTTCCTCAAAGGAGAGCGCTGACAGACCAGACCGTAAGAGTGCCAGGAAGTATCAACGCAGCTCAACACAGAGCAGGAGAAGCAGGGCTGGTTAAAGAGCTGGTGAGGCCATCCCTGGAGTACTGTGCCCAGTTCTGAGCATCCCAGTACAGGAGGGCCATGGGCAAACTGGAGGGAGTTCAACAAAGGGCCATAAAACATGGAGAAGGCAGAGAGTCTTACCGATGGAGGAGGGGTGTGAAGAAGGGAGAGCCAGTGATAACCAGTGACAGGACCAGGGGCAATGGGCACCTCAGAACATCAGGAAGCACCTTGTCACCGTGAAGGTGACTTTAGCACTGGCACGGGCTGCCCAGGGGGATGGTGGAGTCTCCCTCTTCGGAGCTGTTCGGAAGCCATCGGCACATGGTCCTGGACAACCGGTCCTAGGTGACCCCGCTCCAGCAGGGGGTTGGA
>NW_010425520.1:0-8162 GCF_000710305.1 Buceros rhinoceros silvestris
TATAATAGAGTAGTAATATAAATTCTATCAACTAGTCAGTCAAGAAGGCTGCAATACACATGAAAAGTTAATGTAAAATATAACAGGTAAAAGCAAAAGTACAATGATAAAGGAAGGCTCTAGTTACCTCTTCCATGTGAACCGGTTAATATTCTGATAAGGAATGATGTAGGAAACGAGTTATTAGACAACATATATGAATGCTTTTTGGCATTCCTAATTAAAAGTTCACAAGAGAAGAAAAAGCTCTTAATTTAGGCCTAAGCTGAACATGCAGCTGGATTTAGAAGAACCTGTTTGTAATAGTAAATTAAATAAATTTTAATATTCTCAGAGGATTAAAAGGTCCCTTCAGAATCTTCCACAGTAATATTTAATTTTGAAAAACAAAACTACATCAAAGCAGGAATAGTTATTAAAAGCAGCAGTTAAAGTTCTGTGTCCTGGAGGCAACAACTGTGTGGAACAGGGAGGTCTACTTTACATAGTTTCCAAAAGCTTTCAACAATATCCTTCACCAGAGGGATATGACAGAAAATAATCTGCCATGAGATGAGGGAAGGTCATCACATGGATAAATAACTAGGTAAGCATTGGGAACACAGGGTGGGGGTAAATCATGTGTTTTCACGGAGGTTAGACCCTAGAGTGCCATGGTGATCCATGCTGCGACCTGTTCGACATGCTCATAGCTGACCTGGAGAGAGGATGAACAGCAAATGAAACAGATCACTAATGAATGCTGAGTTATTAAGAGCAGCAAAGATGAAAGTTGACTGAAGAATTGCAAAGGACAAGACAATAATGTGTGACTGGACACTGCAAGGGCAAGAGAAATTCAGTGCTCATAAATGTAACTTGTTGCACCCTGTGGAAAAAAAGAAACCTGATTTTATGTAGAAAAGATGGGTCTGATTTGGCTATTACCACTTATTAATGGAAACTATAATGCAGAATAGGATTAGTATTTTATTACCAGGGTTTTCTGCTCTTAAACATATTCATAAATTATTGGAAACAGAATGAATAATGAGGTGTCAAGCTTTGCTAGTAATAAAAGATGATTCACATAGTTAAAAATAAAGTTGGCTGCAAAAAACTACAGAAGACTCATGACAACGAAATGGTAAATGAAATTCATTGTTGATAGATACAAAATAATTTTCAAAGGGGAAAAAACCAAATGCATCCTAATTATACACACAAAGTGATTGGCTCTAAATTAACTAACAGTACTCCACAAGGAAATTTTGGACTCATTGTGGATAGTTTTCTAAATGTCAGCTTAGTGCTGAATAGCAATTTAAAGAACAAACAGAATACTGAAATTATCAGAAGACAATAAAGAACAAGATGAAAGACATGACTCTGCCATTGTATAAATCTCTGGAATGGTGGCAGAGAGGATGCTGCACGCTCCTCTGCTGGTGCAAGTGTAGAGTGAGATCCAAAAAAGGTCTGTGAGGGCAGCTACCAAGGAGAGGCTAAACAAAGAGAATATGATTGAGAACTATAAAATGAACAGTGGAATGAAGAAGCCGTTTTTCATTTTTTTCACAGCATTTTGAAGAAGACATAAGCCAAGAACGGGGCAGTAAGACAAGTTGGGAGAAAGTACTATTGTGAACTTCTAATTGCAGCCTCAAGTTTCGGATATTCTCGTAAAATTGTCTCCCAGAACTCAGGAAGGTACAAATGGGGAGTATATTTGCTCTGTTTCTAATCACTGTTTCCTTAAACCTACCACTGATCAGTGTCAGAGACAAAGCACTGGACTAAATAGATATTTGGTCTGATCTAGGACACCTATCATATAGTGTTGTATTAAATTTAGGTTTGAAACATTACTACACAGATTCAGACACACATAAAGATTTCTTTTAAAGGCAAAAAAGTATTTTTTTTCCTGCAAACATAACCCAAAATGACATTTCTCAGTAAATGTGTTAGGTGTTTGGAATAATTTTTCAGTAATATGGAAGAATAGGATGGGATGGTCACATTTTCTGCCATTATTTTACTTTGAATAAATCACTTATAATGCCAAAAAAATTCTCAGATGGAAGATCTGTCCTTAGTGGAGCTGCTTATGTGCTTGAGTTGAACATTGTATTTAAATACTTCAGTGTGTTTTATATAGATACAGATGCAAATAGCATATGTACAGGCAGATACATCATTTATTAACCATTAAGACTAGGTTTGATTTTTTTTTTCTGAAGCATTCTCTCATCTTACAAAGTGACAAGTTTTCAGTTTTCTGCAGTTTAAGCATGAATCCAGATATTACATTGAGTTTTTGGCAATACTTGGATTTGTGCCTCAAGATTCTGTCTAACTAGGTCAGGCTCAGCACATACTTGATTCATTTCATGAGCTTGTATTTTTATGTTCCTAAAATGTTTAATTTAATTTGCAATCTCACCTCTCATCCATTTATCGTTTCCATTAATATCATTTTTCTCATCTTCCATTGCAAAGCTCCATAAGTGAAGAGTTGCAATAAATTAAACTAAACAGGCAGTTAAAAGAATTTGGCCATCTGATGATCATATTACTCAAATGCAGTGTAATAGGATCTGAATTAATTTTTGTCATGAGTGATACTAGAATGCTGCTGTGTAAGCTGCACTATAAAATTTTTATTATCCTTGTCAAGCTAGTCAGGGTAAACACACAGAATCAGAAAGCTAATGATAACTCTCACGTACCCTTTTTCCCACTCACAAATCACAAATGTTTAAAAACTCACAAATGTTTAAAATTTAACATCCGGGCATTTCAGTGAGTTATCCAGCCAGATTTGAATTGATGTTAAGCAATCATTTGTCATTTGCTGTTTTACCGTCATTTGCTGAAAGTTAAACTATGAGGAAATTTAAAATCTGACTCAAGATTAAGAGCCAGCAGAGTCACTGCATAAAACAAAGTAACTTCAGCTGGTCTTCACTGAATCTCTCATACTGAATTGCTTGCTGTTGCTGATGCACTTCATGTGGTGCACTTCATGTGGTGCAGTGGGAACAAAATACTAATGAAAAAAATCACAGATTTACCTGTGCTCACCTCAAATCACATACAGGGACCTTTACCTGTTGTCGTTTTTCCTCAGTAGTCCACTAGTCCTGCGTGTAGTTTGTCTTTGACTGAGGATCCTAAAAACTCCATGTACAAGCAGCAGAACTCTAGGAGTAATTGTCAAATTACAGATCATTGCAGTGAGTCAAGAGACTGTTAAATACGACTGCTATTGCTGAACTGATAGTGGAGAAACACAAGAGGATAAGGTTTTACCTTACCAGACGACAGAAAGACTGTTAGAAACATTACTGTGTCCACTTTGGGCTCCACAGTTTCAAGAAGAGTGCAGAAGACTGGGGAGGGACTGGAGAGACCTACAAAAATGGTCAGGGGCCTCACGGATTATGAAGACAGGCTGGGAGATCTGGGCTAGGTTAGTTCGGTGCAGTGAGGTCTAGTAATGGTCAGCAAGTGCTTGAACAGCAATGACACAGAAAGCACAGGCAAACTCTTTTCAGAACCATTAGACAGTATAGCAAGGAGCAGTGACCAAACATTACAGCTTTGAAGGCTGAAGTTAGTTATTAAAAAAAGAAAAAAAATCCTTAGAGTGCAGTGTAGCCCTGAAAATGTTGCTTAGGCAGGTGGTTACATCTCTGTCCTTAGGGGCAAAACCACAGCTGACCTCATGTAACGTCAACAGCCATCAACGCTCCATTGCACTTCCTTAATTCCATGTTCTGTGAAATATCTATTTCTGCATCACAACCCTTTTATCACAAAACTGAGTTATAATACCATACTTTAGGTAGTCTGTTTAATTCCAGATTCCATAGTTGTAAGAATAAATAATAGTAGTAGCAAATAGACTGTGCAGAATATTTCATCTGTATACAAGAGTTTCTTGCCATCATCCTGAAGACTAGTATGTAGTCATGCCACTGAGATACTCACTGTTTGTTTTGTGGCAATGTTGCTGTGATTAAATTATGCTGGGATGGACTCAGCAATCTCAGTAATCTCCACGAAGCCTATTGTGGTGAAGGAGATTTGTTTGTGTGTTGAAGATGGTCACAAAATATTGCATTTTTCAACCTGATTGCATCCTAAAGAAGGAAATATTGCTGCGGTAGGTGAAGGCCACCGTCTCGCTGACCTGAAGTCTTAAAGACCAACAGAATTTTCATGCTCTCCTCTCAACCATAAAGGGAGAGAGGACATCTAGTTATGCACTGAAAAACTATATATTGCCAAGATGAGGGAGTTAATTGAAAAGTTACTCCAACGAAACAATAGCTTAATTGAAGTAAGATGAAAAGAAAAGAATAAGAAGGCTCAGAGAAACATTAAACCCTTGAAATAACATGTTCTAAAGGACATGTTCTCTGGAGGTTATCAATGTCGAACTTGTGCCAGCATGAACGGAACAGAAAGTTATTCATAAAAGTGAATTACAGCACTAACTCTGTTTCCTTTCAGCAGTTGGATTTTCTAGGCCTAATTCTTCCTTTAGTTAAGTCAATACAAAGGGAAAATGACTGCAGAAGTTACTCCTTTTTCTCTGCTGGAGAAGAGCCACACATTACAATTTTTGGAAGTAGACTTCTGCAGGCCTTTTCCAGCTATTGGAAAGTGTTTCATAGTTCATAAGGTATAGTAATAAGCAGTAGCTAAGAAAGTTGCTATGAAAAGGGTAAAAAATGAACTGAATTAGTCTAAAAAGAAAAGAACATAAAGATAACTTCATGACATTAAACAGTGAGCTGTAAACAAACGAGGGATGCAATTAGAAATCAATGGACCAAAACTGATATTTCAACAACAGGTTATTCAATGAATAGAACAAAGAAAGGGATGACACACTAGTTTCCTCCCTTCTTCTGCCAGTGCATTCTCTGAAAATTGTGAGGCATCTGCTCACATTTGCTTTGATACCAAGCAATCTGTACCCACTCACAATTTTACGTGTGTTGAGCTTATCTCATTCCCAAGAGACTTTAAAACTGGCACAATGTTTAGAGGCAGTAGAGCTAGTGTATCAAAAAGATCATTTCTCAGCAGAAAAGTAACTCAACACTGCAATCAATCTTTCACCTGAGTTTCTGATCTTGTTAATGAAATTCATTCATTGCAAACATCTACAGCAGCATGTACCAGGAAAGAATGTCCTACTTGATGAATGTTGAACGACTTAGTAAAATAGGATCTTGTTCTGTTTTCCCTACTCTTTTGATTTCCCTTCTACCCCCAAACTTCCCATCCATGTTTTTCCGTCTGCTTCTTGGCATCCTGCCTTAGGAGAAATTGCACTGTGTGACATCAGAAGATCCATCCAGATGAGAAAGATTTCAAAAAGAAATCCAAAGAACTCTTAATCAAATGATCTTCTTTGACAGGGAAAGCAAGCCAAAGTTTAGAGCAGCCACTGTTACGACATATTTGCCAATCCATAACATACATCTGAGTGATAACTTATTCTACAACTATTGACAAAAAGCAACATTTTCTCACATTTTTTTTGTTTTTCTATCTGTTCCTTCTACATCTGTTTTGTCAATTAGGAAATAACTAGAGATTTGCATTGATCAACTGAAATATTACAAAACCAGCTTTTTCTTCCTGTCTGAAAATTTTCATTAACAAGGTCTCTTTCTGAATTTTTTTTAAATTAAAAGAAAGTTTGTTGGGTTTTTTTGTTTGTTTGGTTTAGGACATTATGATTGTATTGTAAAAATTGTTACATTTTACATTGAAAATATTTATTTTAATTTTTGTATCACTTTTCTTGTAATGGGTGCATTTCCAGTCTTTGGTATTACTTTCTGGAATGATCTGTGCCATAAAACATTCAGATAAAAATCTTTTACTTAGTGACCATATCACTCACTGCGAATATCAGACATATCCCTGGAAAATGGACAGAGGGTGACTATTAGTTACAATTGGGAACCATAGAGCGACTTGAAGGGATGAATTATAGACTCATTCAGAGGTGGATTCAGTCTGCTCCTCTACCTCAGAATATGACTTTGCAGGAAGATATTTAGAAATAGAAGATGCAGAGGTTGCATTGCCTAGCGCAGTAGGATTCAGAAATCTGCATTTGTCACCCGAGCCATAGAATACAATTTATTAAGGGTCTTGCACGTCACCTTGGAAATGCCAAGCTTCTTGGAGCAGGCAGAGGTTCAGTACATCCGAGGTCTGAAAGAGGCGTAAAACATGCCAGGAGCACTTTGTTGCTTCTAGAGTGAGGTTGTTGTTGAAAGGAGATTTTAGAAATGGTATTTTTTCAATTCAGTGATTACTTCTGTGTTTAATCATTTATGTACCTTTGTCTTTTTTTAAGCTCTGAATTTTAAAAAAATCCCGGTTGAATAATAGATTCCTAAACTTCAGTGCAGTTAGGCTAAAACCTTTATTCTCTCATTTCTTCACCTGTAGAACAGGAATCAGTATTTTACCATGTGGGAATAATGTTTCAAGAGGTAGCATAGGTGTATTAGAGAACAGTCAAGAAATATATTTCCAAACAACAGAGTTATTAATTATAACAATACTCATTTAAAGAAGTGTGGCCTTGTCCATATATTTACATAAACAATAACCAGACAAATTTAAAACAATTTCATGTAGAACAACTGGTCTTTGTTCTTTTTGATGTTATTTTCACTAGATGGACACTTTTCTCTCTTGTTTATTAAAACCTTTTTTCCCCCACTAGGTGCTGGTAATTTTCCAAACAATCAAGAATAATTTTCAGGAGAAAATCTGAGGTGATTGTGCACAAAACACAGCAAAATAGGGAAGACACACAAGCCAGAATTAGAAAAAAAATGGGGTTTTTACTTTTTTATCTATTTTTTTTTTTCTGCTAGTAAACATGGGTTATAGGGAGGAAATTTAAAAAGAATAAGAGAGAGGTTTTATTTTAAAGAAGGGTGGTTTCTTTAAACACACAAACTAGTTTTAAGTTGTGGGTTTTTCTTTAAAAAAAAAAAATCTCATATTTGCTGGGTAAGTATGTTCACTTTTTCAATGTCTTTGGATGAGCCACAATCCCAAATCAAATATTGTCATGCATTATTAAATTAAGTCTATTATGTGTCAAACAGATGATGTTATGTATGAAATTTGTGCTGATAGGGACTGCATTTTTAGAAGGCAATAGACATATTAAATCCTAAAAATAGGCAACATATTTTTCTGCTCACAGATCCCTTTGTAATTCTCTGGGATACATAATATAGAAGTTCCCACATGCCAAATGTACCCCTAATAATTTACAGGAAAATGTAGCGACAAAGAATTCAGAGGACTAGAGGAAATACAAATCCTTTATCAACTTCAGACATCAGGCTGTGCTGGCCTGATTTTAATTCTTCTGAAGTTTATTCCACTTCTGTTTTTAATTTACTTTCAGTTTTCACTGCCCCATGTGAGGACCTCCTGGCATCTGTATGTTATTGCTACCAAAAAAACCCCAAATAGGCAAAGACAACCTGGTAGCTCTGCTCTCAAAATTCCGCAGTCTGTTTAGTATCTTGTACATGCTTACCAGGTGCTTAGTCTTAATTTTGAGAAGGTAGCTAAGTGGAAGCTTTTCTGATATTGCAATTGACCATCTGTGCAGGAATTGTTTAGAATGCCCCTGATTTCTCAGCCCACCAAACTTCACACTCACGAAAGTAAGTTTAAAAAAAAAGGTGAAAGTTGCCTGGATTATTGATTAAAAAAAAAAAAGGTAAAAGGTCAAACTTGCAGCCTTATGATAAATTCTTACCTAATAGCATCATGAAAATCACCTTTTCGAAGGACAAACTAACCTTTCACAAGTTGCAATTACTGTGTTACATATGTTGAAAAAAATTCCTTTGTATATGTTATGGAGCTGGGCCTGTTCCACATGATTCAGGTAAACCTTTTCTTGGAAATGCAGAAAGACCCACAACACTATGTTAATGGATATCCTGTGGACATGATTTCCCTCACAACAAAGGCTTGCTTCCAAAAATATTCTCTCTGTGGTGTATTGTCCATTACTTATCGGTGTTGTTTAATGCCTGTTTGTTATCATTTCCCAATGGAATATCTTTTCATACAAAGAAAATCTCCTCCCCTCCCCTCCCCTCCCCTCCCCT
>NW_010425521.1:0-6513 GCF_000710305.1 Buceros rhinoceros silvestris
GGGCCATGGCCTTTCCCCAGAGGACTGAGCTTCCCGGAGCCATCCCCTGGGTTCACCCCCGGCTCTGCAGCCCCGCACCACCCGTGTGGGGCGGGAAGAGCTCCCACGTCCCAGCTCAGCAAACTCGGTGCTAGGGCTGAACAACCCGTTCATGTTTCGGCCCTCTTGGCTCTTCAGGAACCTCAAAACTGTTTCAGAAATGGTTTGACTGGCCTTGGGAATCGAACAGGAGCTCTGAGGAGGGGCTCTGCAAAAAAAAGTGAGTCCATGCTCATGCCAGTGTGCAGGCATTGCAGCCAAGGAGGGGTTTGCTTCATTTTGGTTACACTAATACAGAAAAGCAAGGGCAATTCAGAGGGTGGAAAGGTTTTTATTATTAACAACATCAAGGGGTTCTTAGGATTTAATCATTGCGAAACACCTCTGCACATGCAGGTGAAGTCTATGAGCAGCAGAGGAATTTCAGGATTTAAAATGGCTGATACATCGGTAACACACATGACATTTAATTTCTGAAGCGCTAATTTTGCAATTTACTGGCCCTTGCTTTGCTGAGACAGAGCTGGTCAGTTTGGTATTAAAGGTGAATAGCAGAATCACGTGCTCACTCTTTTAGGAAACCCAGATGGCCTCACAAAGCTGGTTTTCTGCTGAGCAAACAATACGCTGTGGGAGCTCCTGGAGAAGATTTCACGCGAACAAAGAAGAGGTAGGAAGTCTTGAAACGAAAGGCTCAAGTAGGGACCCTGGCAGCTGATTCTCATCTCTTCCTCCAGCAGAATAAGGTGAATGTCTGGGACT
This sequence comes from Buceros rhinoceros silvestris, assembly GCF_000710305.1. NCBI lineage: Eukaryota > Metazoa > Chordata > Aves > Bucerotiformes > Bucerotidae > Buceros > Buceros rhinoceros. The sequence goes on from NW_010425521.1 coordinate 802, forward strand.
GTGGCTGGGAGGGTCGGGGTCACTGCCAACATCTTCTTCTGCAACCTGGCAAAAGTTTGCCACCCTGAAGGAAAACCTGAGAGACGAGAGATTTAAACCAGTCTGTGTGCTGGGGGAGCAGGAAAAAATAAACCCTTGGACCTGACGGAGAGTCATTCCTACCACAGGCGGGTGTGAAACAGAAGAGAATCGGTATGAGGAGGGAACTGCTTCTTCATGAGTCAAAACATGAGGCTGCAAGTGAGCCTGGGAATCAGCAGATAACAAACCAAAGCTCCTGCTGTGTGTGGGCTAGCAGAGCCCCAAAGAGCTGCGACAGCCCTACAACACGGTAACTGAGAGGGAGGGCCCTGCCCTGGAAGGGATTTCTAGCCTGTGACTAATGACCCCATCTCACAATCCCAGTCCTCAGGCTGCCTGCTGGGGGGAGCAGGGGGGGTCCTTGCAAGGGGCTCGATTTGACATCCAGGAGCAGTTAACGGAACAAACGGGCATTGTTTTTCTCTTGCGGTTCACGTTTGCGCTAGAGCTTTTCCTTGTCTAAAGCCGTGGAGGGGCTGAGCTGGGCTGCAGCTAGTGGGAATCGTTCTGGGGCTGGCTGCTGGGATCTCTCTTGCTGTCCAGCTCTTTGATTTTAAGGTCTCAAAGGTCTTGTGGGTTCCAGTTACCCTTTGGGGTCTTCACGTACTGCAGCAAATCCAGCTGCTTTATTGGGGGGAAGCCCTGCTCGTTTTCCAGCAGCTGCTTCATCAGGCTGGAATTCTTGTCTCTGCTGATGCTGTTGTAGGGATGTGAGGGGTCTTGGCTCTTCTGTGAACCCCACATGGCATCTGAAAGCGAAATATCCCTGCTGCTGGCTGTGTGCACGCTGCTGAGGACATGGTGGAGCCACATCAGGCGCTTCAGCCCCTGAACTGCCCTCCCCTTGTCGTGCATGAGCTGATGCTCCGTCACGGCTCTTCGGCTGCAACGGGAAGAAAAAGAGTGAGTGAGGAACCAAGCACAGCCAGCTCCAAGCCCCTGCTTCGAACGTGGCATCCATCAGTCTTAGGTGCTGCTGAGGAAGGAGCGTTGGTGGGGTCTGTGGGTAAGGTGGAGGACAACCCTCCTGCAGATGCCAGCCTGGCCCTTGCAAAGCCCATGGTGTGAGCACTGTCCCGTGGGCCAGCTCGAGCAGACTGGGAGGCAGCTGGGCAGCCGGCTTCTGACGATGGGAAGCTGAAAAACTTCCCAAAAGGTACATCTTGAATATGCTTTAAAAAAAAAAAAATAAAGGCAAGCTGGGGAGACAGTGACAAAGGCCTTAGGAGGCTTCAAGATCTGTTACGGAGATTTGGCCTTTCCACCAGTGGGTTCTTTTCAGAGGTTTAAATCCCAGAATCAAGGTCCCTTTTCATGACCTCAGTGTTCTGGGATTGTTGGGTTCGTTCCTTTCCTTCCAGAGCTGTAAGTCCAGAGTAATTTAAATGAAATCAGTGGTGCCATGAAATGAAAACTAATCCTTATTTTCTTAAGATATACCCAAAATGTTGGCTGGGGAGGGCAGGCTAATTCCAGGATGCCAATATTTCTGATCCCAGGCTGTTTAGGTAAGGTCTAACTGCAGCTATAGGCTCCCGCCGCACGCCGGGATCTGAACGGAAACCTAAATACGGCATGTTGGCGTGTGCCATTTCCATGCCTTTTGTTGGACATCCTTACGTGGTTTGCTGCGCTGTTTAACAGCATCAGCTGCAATGTGACACATCTAAGAATGCAGCTGGTCTTGTTTTATACTGCACAGGGGCTGATGTAAAACGCTGCTCTATCAAACGTGTAGAATTTTCCTCCCACCATGTCCTGGAATAAATGAGAGCAGCAGAGAATCCAGCCCGCTATCCCAAAGGGTTCTAACGGTACCAGGTCAAAGGATGATGTCACTTACTTTTCAGTGTCTTGACATGTCACACAACAGGTGAAAAAAAGAACTGCCAAAAACGTAACCAGCTGCGGAGATCTCGAGGGCAGGAACATTTTCTCTCTTCTCCAGATCTGCTCCACGGGACAAGAGGTTGACAGGACGATCAAAAACCTTTTTTTCTCTGTTCTTTCTCTCACCTGACAAAAGTGAATTCCAGCCTTTAAGCACTGGTGACGTGGAGCAGTGCAGGACAGCAGATGTGTGTGTTTGTAACACACACCGGTAAAAGATGAACAGATTCATAGTGTATTTCTACTTTTCCTTGCTAAGAGCCCTAAATCTCCTCTTCCACTGTCTCCTCTCAGTGTACCACTTCTTGCTCTTACTTCATTTGGAGCTGGCAAGAGACCTTTCCTGGTAAAAATGGGCAGAACTTTAACAATTAACAAGGTTAATAAAAACCTCAGGACTTCCTTAAATGACTTTTCTTGATACTAACCTGAATATTGAATTGTCGATGACTGATTGAAAGGCAGAGTATCCATCGTGGTGTAAAAATGAAGCTTGTTCTGACTAAGTCTGCCCCACTAATCTGCGAGTAATTTCTTTGGACAGCGTGTTCAAATTAAACTAGACATGAAAGAACAAGAGGTTGTAGTTCCAGTTTGAGCTTCTGTGTTAAATACAGACATACACACGCACAGACCAATAGCTGCCGGGGTGGGATTTAGGTTGTGTGACGGTGGCTCCTGCTTGCAGAGTGCCTGAGCTGTACTTCCCTCTTGTGATCAACTGCGATTAATTAAAACCCATCTTCCAGGTACAAAAGTAACGTGAGCTACTCACCGATGATCTCGTAGAGGTCGCGGTGAAGTTCGGAGCTGTGCGGATGTGTCTCCTGGCCAGTCTCAGTGTGACGTTCCAGTCGCAATGACAGCGGGTACCTTTCACCGTCTTTTATACCTGCCCAGGAGTCACAGAAACAATAGACGTGATCTCGACCGCACTTTGTGACTAAGACATTTCCTCTCGTGTAAGTGAGATGAGGCAGCTCCCCGTTGCCAGCAGGAAAAACTCTGGGATTCTAAAATGTTCTGTCCAGCTGTGACAAAGGAAAAGATCACAAGGTTGTGGACAGTTTCTTATTCCTTTGCTGTCTCTGCTGTTTGGTGAGAACTTTTGATTCTCACTCAGCGTTCCTGTGCCCCAAGCTGATGGAAAAGGGATCTTCAAACCTCTTGTTCCAGGGTAGATCGGGACCAATGTCTCTGGTCGGCAAACGAGATCTCCCTCCTTTGCTGAACTCATGGGCCCACGTGCAGGACACTAATGCTGGGGAGGAAGACTCTAACCCAGCCCTGCTGACGAGCTCTGGATTGGCACTTACCAGACAGTCAGCAAACAGGGACAGTTCCTCGCAGAAAATCCAAGGAGCCGGTAAATAAGATCCCACTGGATTTTAACGTTCAGTACAATTTTCATTTAAATCCGTCGATTGTACAGGAAATATTGTTGTTTTAAATCCTGGAAACTGGGGAGAAACAGAGGAGACTTTTCAACTGACTACACAATAAAATTACAAGTAGTAGCTCAGGCAAAAAGCCTGATTCTGACCAGCTTTGGAACCCTACGAGGTGATGCCGCGTGAGGTGTGATGCCCACGTTACGGCCTCTAGCCAGGTCCTTTCAGCAGAATTTGGGTGCTCAGGGTGTGCTGGCCCAGCAGGGTCTCCTGAAGAGCCCGGCTCCTACTTCTCAAAGTTAATATATTTGTCATCTCTGAGGAAGAAATCCCTGGGAAGGTTGAACAGGAGAGTTGCTTAGTGTCATCCGAAGCATTCGATTCCCTTCTCACAGCCCCAGCCACGTGTTCCCGTTAAGCCCAGTGTCAGGCAAACGCGAAGACATTGCCCAAACAGAGCCAGACCCTCTGAGCTGCGCTCACATGACCCCCTCGATTCTCGCTGCTTCTGTGGGCATCAAATCGCTTCTTGTTGTGTGGCCGGGCCGCTATTTCAGAGCACTCAGAGGAGTGTTCCCGGTGTCACCGCGTGAGTCCCAGTTGTTAAGGGAGTGTCACTCATTAAAGAGAACAGAGCGTACCGCCAATTAAAGATGACATTTGTTAAATGTTGTTAAAACGGGGGCCTGCTTCCCTGCTTCGTTTCCAGGGCAGCCGCAGTCACACTGAATTACCTGCCTGCGAAACCACCGTTTCTTAGTTACATCTTCAAGGACTAATAAGCACAGGCCAGAGTCATGTCCAAAACATCTGGTCTAATTCATCCTTGAACTTTCCGGTTCTGCATATAATGGGTGTTTCTGAATGCGGTTACCGGCATCTCCACTGGAAGAACCAACATCGCATTCATCCGAGCGGCTGCGTCAGCCCAGACCCTCCCCCGGGGCCGGTAAATGGGCACTTGAGGCGTTCTGCAACGGCCCGGCTGCGCTGCCATGGCTACACGCTTCCACGGGGTATTTCTTTCCACCCGAGGACGTAGAAGGAGCCAAAACAACCCTGGGTGCGACTTTGTGACCCCTCCCTGAGAGGCGGATGTGGGGACAGGCTGTGCCGCAGTTACGGCTTGTCTTTGAGAAGAGTCCGGGGCAGAGACCTGCTGGCACTGGCCAGAGGTGCCACAGGGACCAACTGCCATGGTGCGCAGTGTTTCTAAAGGAAAGATCAAACGGTGTCACCTGCACAGCTGGTACCACAGCCACGCACAACAGCTGATGTTTCTAACTGCAATGGGAGCGTGTGACGTTGTAGGACCAGCGCTGCCAGGTGTGATTTTTAGCTGGTTTAATTAATCTCTGCAAGAGCCCTGAGCAGCAGAGAGAGACCAAGCGCCCAGTTAGCCAGGGAAGGAACCAGCAAACCCAGCTGCTGGCAGGCTGGTTGCCTTGTTCCTCCCTCCAAGCACGCTTGGAGCCATCAAAGGCTTTAGCCTCTGCGTCAGCGCCTTCACTCCCTGCTTCGGACCTTCCTGCTCCTGTCAGAGGGGGCCTGTGCTGTCCCATCACCTTTTCCAGCGGGGGCATTTGAGCGAGGAGAGCTCCGCAATGACGGCGTCCCAGTGAGTGACTCCTTTGTTCCAGCCCTCTCCCGGCGGAGCCAGGTGGGGAGGAAGGAACAGGGTTTGCTCAGAGCAGGGGGGAAAGAGGTCAGAGACAGCCTGGAGGCCCAGGGGAGGGGGAGGCAGGAACGGGGCAGGGACGGAGGGGAATGCGCAAACAGCCTCGTAAAGGCAAGGGGGATTCTCTTGCCTGGGATTTGAGAACTTAATTAAACACAGACTGTCAAGCATCAAAGGGATCCTCTGTCTGCAGGGAGGGACAGGCAGATCTGATGAGTTTTTCCCTCATGCTGTTCCCTGTTTTTCACCAGTTACAGCAGCGTGGGCTTCAGAGAGCTTGGTGCTGCTCTGGTGTAAAATCAGCTTTGTGTTTCTGGAGTTTTAAATGTTTTTTCCACCTAACTGCTCTCGGCCTGACAGACTGACATTCACACGAGCTGCTCAGTGCGGCGTGTGGAAAGACAGACACCGCCCTGCTGAGAGGAAGCTGTTTGACCACACTGCCCGGGTAAATATAGTTCCTCGGAGCGGCGAGTGAAGCAGCTGCTGGGGAAGGGCTGCGCGCCCTTCCTGGCCTCCTCAACTGCCAGCAGAGGAAATGACACCTCGCAGCAAACCCGGAGGCCGCGAATATTTTGCACCGCCACACCCGAGTCCCCCGGCACTGCAGGGGCATCGGCTGCCCCGCCGGAGGCGGGTGCCCACAGCCGCATAGCCTTGGGCACTGCTGGA
>NW_010425521.1:6608-7853 GCF_000710305.1 Buceros rhinoceros silvestris
CTGGAGAGCCGGCTGCAGGCTGCCCCGGGTTGGGAGCTTACAGCAATCGCACTGGGCCCAAGGGTCCAGCAGGTCTGAATCCTGGCCCCTGTCTCTACGTACTGCGTCCTCCCAGCGACAACTCCCCTCTCCCCGGGGATTAAAGCCAGGGTGGAACAGTAGTGAGTCAGGCTCACTGTTGGCATTTTCCATTTTCTCATTTCAAGCCTGAGAGTCTGCTCTGTCCGAGCACAGTGGCAAGGGCAAGTGTTCTGTCTGCCCTGCAAAACCTGTCCTGGAGCCAAGCCTGGGGCTGACCTTTCCTCTTCCTTCCCAAAACAGTCTCCAGACGGAGTCTTTTCTGTGTGCAAAACAAATTCAGGTGAAGCTGAGAGAAAACCTCCAGTCCCGCATGCTGCTTCTGGAACAGCCGCTGGGCTCTCTGAGCTTGCCCCCGGTTCCACGGCGCCGCGGCATGCCGGAGAAGGCTCCTCGGCTGAGCTAAGACCCAGCAGGAGGAGGGAGGGGTACGGCAGTGCCAGGGACCAGCCTGCCCGGGAGAGGAGCGCCGGGAGCGGCCCTGCCGCAGTGGGATGCTGCCATCTGGTGCCCACAGCAGCGAGAGGGGTGGGCAGGGGGGGCTGCGCCCAACCGAGCAGCCCCAGATCCTGTCCGAGAAGCAGGAGAGCCCTGAGGTGACCCCAGAATCGAGGCTCCTGTCCCCAGCCTAGGGAGCTTCGTGCTGGGGGGGGTGCCCTGTCGGTGACGTCCGTAGGACCAAGCGGTGCCCCATGCTCCGCACAATTCCTGCTCGGCAAACACGGCGCACGCTGTCCCCAGCCGAGGGAGCTTCGGGCTGGGGGGGGTGCCCTGTCGGTGATGTCCGTAGGACCAAGCGGTGCCCCATGCTCCGCACAATTCCTGCTCGGCAAACACGGCGCACGTGTGTTGATCTGTACTCAGAATGCCTCATTGCACATAATACCGCTCCAGGTATTACTGATTATAGTTGTGGCAGATAAATTCGTCGTCTGTGGCCCAAGTCATTAAGTCTGGATTGAACAGAGACACAGATACCGCTGCAAAGCGACGTTACAGTCACAGCCCCGAGGGTTTTTTTTTTGTTGTTACCCCAAAACCGCGAACAAGGTGGGTCTTAAATAACCCCTCCGGAGCGAATGATTTTTTTGACTCAGGTTTTATGTGCTAGTTGGAGGAGTGCAGTGCAGTAACGCGCACCATCGCCGCTGGGACTGTGACTACAGC
>NW_010425522.1:0-891 GCF_000710305.1 Buceros rhinoceros silvestris
CAAGGGAAGAGGCCACCTTGAAAGTGTGCATGCGAACACCGCACTCAACCATCGCCCACCCTGGTCCAGGCACCATCCTCATCAAATGAACCATGTACCTGTCCCCAGCATCGCCCAGCTTCAAACACGGGACCTGCCTGCTCTCAGCTGGCAGCCCACAGCCTACCTACTGCCTGGGAGATGTCCCGGCACGGCAGGGTAAGGCAGGACTTTCTCCTCACGTGCCCCAAATGAAGTGAATAGAGCCCAGAGTGTCTATGTTGCAGGCTACCAGCTACCACGCATGTGTTAGTTCCAACCTGTTCATTTTTCGCATATTTGGGCATTTTGCCCATATTTGCCCATGTTTTGGCATTTTGTCTATAATTGGGCATTTTTGCCCTATACGGTCATTTTGGCCATATTTAGGCATTTTTACCATAGTTGGGCATTTTGCCTGGCCAATGCCCTGGCGTCCCGGGTGCTTTGCAGTGCAGGCGGGGGAGGGAAGATGAAAAGCAGCACCAAGATTCGGGGCTGGCCCCTTGGGGCCATGTTTTGACATTTTAGCCATATATGGTCTTTTGTAACACATTTCTTCATTGTGGCCATATTTCAACATTTTCACCACATTTTGGCACTTTTGCTGTGTTTGCTCTTTGCCGTCATTTTGGGGCATTTTGGTCATGTTTAGTCTTTTTGCCCATATTTGGACATTTGTGCCATACCTGTTCATTTTTCGCATATTTGGGCATTTTGCCCATATTTGCCCATGTTTTGGCATTTTGTCTATAATTGGGCATTTTTGCCCTATACGGTCATTTTGGCCATATTTAGGCATTTTTACCATAGTTGGGCATTTTGCCTGGCCAATGCCCTGGCGTCCCGGGTGCTTTGCAGTGCAGGCGGGGG
>NW_010425522.1:1067-2896 GCF_000710305.1 Buceros rhinoceros silvestris
GGTCTGTGGGGAGATGGGAGGGAGCGGGAAGGTTTTCAGGAGGTGGGGGGTCTGCCAGCAGAGTGTGGGGGAGCTCTCTCGGCAGGCAAAGCGGTCCCTGTTTCCTTCTGTGGGGCGCGTCGCAGAAAGGGCCACCAGCAGGTTGCTGACTCACGGGTCATCAAAATGTTGACCAGCGAGTCACTGAGTGGCAGGGATGAGACAGCCAGATGGCCACTGACGAGTTGGCCATCAACAGGTCAACGTGATGGCGAGGCAGCCGTTGACAGCTTGGCAACCAACAGGTGGGCAGGCGGTGGCTTGAGTGCCCTGTAAGCAGGGCTATGCAGCATCGTTGGCCACTGCCTGGTATGCCCAGCTCATTTGTCCAGAGCGCCCACCTCATATCCGGGCTCCAGCACCATCTGGAGCCCTGCTGCGCATGGCTGTGGTGAGATGGGAGGGAGCGGGAAGGTTTTCAGGAGGTGGGGGGTCTGCCAGCAGAGTGTGGGGGAGCTCTCTCGGCAGGCAAAGCGGTCCCTGTTTCCTTCTGTGGGGCGCGTCGCAGAAAGGGCCACCAGCAGGTTGCTGACTCACGGGTCATCAAAATGTTGACCAGCGAGTCACTGAGTGGCAGGTCACTGATTGGCAGGTCAGTGATTGACGGCTGGTTGGTGATTGAAGGGATGGAAACCAATTGGTCGCTGACCGATGGGTCGACACAATGACGAGATGGCAGTCTTCCCCTCGGCGATCCACAGGTTGATGAGACAGCCAGATGGCCACTGACGAGTTGGCCATCAACAGGTCAACGTGATGGCGAGGCAGCCGTTGACAGCTTGGCAACCAACAGGTGGACTAGGTTTCGGAATGGAGATTGATGCGTCGTCAATTGACTGGTCAAAGAGATGGTGAGACAGCGTTTGATGTGTGTCCATGAGTTGACGGGTGGATGATTGATGTGTCAACGGGTTGTCGATGTAACTTCCTGTCTGTTCCAGGGTGTGTAACTCTGTCACCTGGTCAGTCTCCTTAGATGCGATTTGTCATCCAAAGGACTGAGTCGGTGACTACAACTAGACAACAATGATGACACTGAGCAGACGATGCCAATGAGTCGAGTATGTTGTCCACTTGGGCCGGTGTCAAGAGGGAGAGTGATGCATCGTCAATTGACTGGTCAACAAGATGGTGAGACAGCATTTGATGTGTCCATGAGTTGACGGGTGGATGATTGATGTGTCAACGGGTTGTCGATGTAACTTCCTGTCTGTTCCAGGGTGTGTAACTCTGTCACCTGGTCAGTCTCCTTAGATGCGATTTGTCATCCAAAGGACTGAGTCGGTGACTACAACTAGACAACAATGATGACACTGAGCAGACGATGCCAATGAGTCGAGTATGTTGTCCACTTGGGCAGTGGCTGTTCAAGAGTCCTGGGAAGAGTTTAGAGAGCAGATGTGCGGGGTGATGGCAGCACCTGTGGGCTGGCCCGGGGGCTGGAGGAGCCCCAGGTGTGGCCAGTGAGGCTGGGGCTGGCCTTGCTGTGGGTGGGCTCCCTGCATAAAGGGAGGGTTGGGCAGGTGGTGCTGCAGAGCAGGACAGGGGTAGAGGTAGGTGGGGGAAAAAAAGAGAAGGGCTGGTGTGGTGGAGCTGTCCTACTGGGAGCTGTGGTGAGTTACTTGGTGTCTTGTGCATGACCTGGTCTGTTTTCATGCATTTTGGTCCTCTGTAAAAGAGATGAATGCACAGGGATTCTGTGCTTGGGCTGGAGGTGTCTGGCTGGGCTCCTGTGGCTGTGCTGTTGTGCTGCAGCTAGGCTGGGCCAGCCGTTAGGGGGGGGGGGGCGG
>NW_010425523.1:0-4018 GCF_000710305.1 Buceros rhinoceros silvestris
ACGAAGCAGACAACGAAGTTCTGGACAACGCTGGCGTGAAACGTTCCAGACGTGTTCTGGGCAGTGCCGATGCGTACCGGGAGTAAGGGCGCTGCAGGATCTCTGGTGCCAATGAAACTAAACTCTCCAGGGCTAGTCACGAAGGCCTGTGCTCCGCTGCAGACAGGTGATCTGGAACTGACTGAGGGCAGAGCACATCGTAAAGCACCATGGAAAAGAAAGCATGAAAATAATGTTACCGACGTTGATCCTTCCAGGAGAGTTATTGCTAAATTTAAAAGGAAAAACTTGTGGGCAGTGGAGACCGTTCTTCCATTTTCTAACATGAGTGAAGCGTCTGCTGTTACAGATGATGTATCACAACAGTCAGAAATACACCATCTCTTGTAAAACCAACTTACAAAGCAGAGCTTTCTTTAGTTTCTTTTTTTTTCCCCACAGAGAACATCTCTGTATCTAAATCGGACAGAAATTTGCATACCATCACTGATACATGTGACATCAAAAACAGTTTTACTTGCAAATCGGGTCTTTATTGATTTAACTTTATTTAAAAAATGTTGTTGCTGCATTCTGTCTTCAGTTATGGGGAAGCAACAGAAAAACTTGAGTAGAGGGGAAATCTGGTACCTATTTTTAAGAAATGAGGCTTTGCTTGTAGACACAAACCCCGGAAGAAGTAAAGGATCACAAAGGCGAAATAGATCAATTACAATTATTACAGTGAATAATTGCAAACATGACAACTGTGAAAAAAGATGAAAAGAAGGAAAACATAATTTTATCCTCAAAATTAATTAAAATAATTTCTTTTACTGTACCAATAGTTTGCATAGGATGTGCATGTTTAGGCTGTAAATTATAATTCTGCATTAATCTTCTTGTTTTCTGTCCTGTTGTTTTTTGTCTTTTCAGACATCACCTTTCTCCAAAAGTCTACCTTCTTTTCTTTCAACTTTCTGTCTTTCTTTTGGCTCAGATTTATCTGTAAGTATTCTTCATGCAGGTTGTAAGATGGCCATTCAGCCAAACCCTCTCCATTAGGATTTCTGTAAGAAAGGAAGAGAGAGTGAGTGCCCTTTTCAGTTGCAGACAATTCAGTCACAGAAGTTAAGACTGAATCAACAAAACAGGAAACTCACTATGGAGGCAGTACAAGACAGGAGTTAAGTGTCATGAATCTCTCATGATTCTTACCCATTTCGCGCAAAGTTAGCCCAATACTTCATTAGAGTTCTACTAAGGTTCTTTTCTTCCTCTGTAGCCTCACCTGAGGGACAAAATACATTGTTATCATAGTTACCACGGTTATTCTGTGTGGCGGAAATCAGAACATTGCTACTACAGAAGCAGCATTTCCCTTTGTGAGTATGTTGTAGCAACTTGCTGATTACAACAGAGGCATGGTGCCTCCAGTGTGGTAGTAACACAGCAATCTTCAAGAGCAGTTTTCAGCACTCTTTATGAATGACAGTAGCATAATTACCCTCATTCTACAAATCAGAGAATTGGGGTATGAGGAAATAAGGTGGTTTGCCTGTAGCTTTTCAGGAAACCAGATACAGAACCAAAAAATAAAGAATGCCTGTGTCCTGAGTCCCATAGCATCTTAAGGCATGCGCCACATGGTTTAGTTTCATGGAGCTGATACTAGCTTTGTGGGACTGAATACAAGACGATGTCATTCTATGTCTCAACACGTCAATAATATTAATTTAAATACTGTTACACATGTCTACTGTATCATCTATGTGAAAATAATTTTAGTTACGGTGTGTTACTTATTATAAATGCATCTTAATACATCAAGAAAAATATTTGCTGTTTTAATGCTTTCAGTGAATTCAGGCAAATAGAAAAAGAATGGTAGAGTGTTTTCTAGTGTAAGATAACATAAGTAAAAAAATAATCATAAAATACCAGCAAAATCAAAAGGCTCTAGTAACAGATTAATGAATGCTTTTACAACACAGCTGGATTGCTCCAAAGTTCAATGGAGTAGAAGGAAATATCTTCCTTTACGTAGGCTTTGAAATAGACTATGAACTCTTATTAGTGTTTTAGGCATATGGAATTAAAGCAAATTGCTGGATTCATAATATTCCTGGGGATGTGGCATCTTGTATCTAACTGTTCAATGATTGGCACAGTTATTTGGACTGCAGCAATGTGGGATTCTGCCTGAAGGAACCAGAACCTCCAGAATCCTATAAGAATAGGCAAAGGCAACTTTGGGAGTACACCTTCAATCCTCCCTCAATGGACTGGTTCCATTTTGAATAAAATAACTAAATATTGGGTCATGGGACAAAACAGTCTTTAATCTAAGCATTAGATCTTCACACAGAAAATGAAACACTAGAGTTTCAAGCCTCACTCTGATCAACACAACTGGAACACTGTCTGCAGAAGAGACCGAGTTCCCCATTTTCTCGGGGCAGACAGCCCAGTGAATTCCTGGAAAGGAGACATTAGCTTAAATTCCTCAGGAAAAGAAGAAAGCCTAGATTTCCCTGCTAATCCTCTGCAAGTTTAATTGACCTTTCCTTCAATTTATCTTTCAGCGAAAGCTATTTGGCAAATTTCGTGAACAGTGCTGGAATAATGACAGTGATGTTTTTAGCAAATGTCTTATTTGCTAAATTGTTGACAACGTGCAACTTACTGTGCTTCAGAAACAGCAATCTGCACACGATAAGGAATGGAGAAAACAGGACATTTTTGTTAAACAAAAGGTTACACTTTGGCCTCATTGTTAATATGTGACCTTTAGTCTTGATTAAAATGGAAGTAGCACTATTGAATAGAATAACGCCAGTGTTATGACAGTAATTTATAGGTGAACATTTAATATTCTATTCCTTACTACGTAGCTGAATATCACCGGTCAGAAACGGTCCTCCAAAGACAAAGCCAACTTCATCTCCATGATCAGCCTTCACGTAGTCTGGTTTATTGTCCCTGTATGAAGTCGGCCGATGTTGGTATTCAAAGAAGTAGGCAGGAGCTCCAGACTCTAAGAGATGTAGCATTTAGAGAGATGCATTAAGAAGAGATGCATAAATTACAGCTGACATCAGCTGTTGAAAATATTACTTTAACTATGCCCGAAGTGTTATACTGGGCACAATTTTTAATGTAATGTGACATTCAAATATGTATTTTTATTCAAAATTAAGAACTTACAGCTCTTACACAAAAAATTGAAAGATCCACTGCAGGAAAACTTAGAGAAAACAAAATAACATCACATTATTTTCCAGTTCTGGGTATTCTGGTATGGCTTGTATCACTTAAATACCAGAAAATCTCTAGACTACACACACAGCTCCTGACTTGCCAGGCAGCAGTGGGCCAAAGGACAAATTCCAGGTTGCTTTAATATATTTAATTTCTAGGCTTTTATACTTCAGTTAGCAAATATTTACCTGTGCTATCATGCTCCGCTCTCAATATATCATGACTATGAGCACAAGTGCACTAGGACAAAGGTAAAGGAGTACATACACTTGCTTCACATAATCCTGCAGACCTATATCGCTCTTCCCGCTCAAGTTCCCAGTGGGAATCTCAAGGGCTGCCTACACACGACAGGATTTGTGTCTGTATCACTTGATCCAGCATGTAGTAAGGGGTTTGCGTATCCTACTGGTGCTTATTAGCTTACCCCTGTGATAATTCAATGCTTTAATGGATGGCACAAGGATTCCTACATCCTCTAGCAAGTCCACAAATCGGTCCCGTAGCTCAGCAGGATCATCTGTGTTTCCTAGATATTCATCCACTATCACAGGCAGAAACTCTGATGATACATGCTAAGAGAAAAAGGGGAAACGGGAAACAGGAAACAAATAGAAAAAAATCTCACTCTCTGAATTAGCAACTAAAAATGTCATCTTTTAAAGTTCAGGGATTCTGCAAAGGCACAAATGTCCAGGGTAGCACCTGTGTTGACAGGGAACTATGATGGCAAATAACACCTATTCAGAATTTTGGGAGACTCGGGGGGTTTTGGGGA
>NW_010425524.1:0-637 GCF_000710305.1 Buceros rhinoceros silvestris
TGTCACTGAAACAAAAGCTCTGCAGGGAGGAGGAGAGAATAGTTTGCCTTAAGATGGAAAATTGTGCAGAAGCTGAAGCCTGTTCCCGGTAAAAAAGGTCCCGGATTCACCCCCCACACCCCCAGCTCTGAACAAGAAAACCGTCTCTGATTTCTGTGTGTCGGTAACGGGGCAGGAGCCGCCAGACTGGGAGATACCTGCACTCCCCGCCGGGACGGGAGTGGGAGCCAGCCCTCTGCTGGGCTCTGCTCACCTCCTGCCCCCTCCCGGTCAGAAAGGGCCCAGTGACAGGCCCTGAAACCAGAACAACCAGAGCTTGGAGGGACCATGGAGGTGGTGACATCCCGGGCATGTCGGTCTGTGGCTGGAGCCCAGTTCATCGCTGGTGAGGGGGGAAGCAGAGCTGCCTGTTGAGCAGGATTTGGCTTTCACATCTTTGACAGACTAGTTATCAAAAATAGCTGGGGTTTTTCCTGTGCTGCGGACAGGGGCCCCTTCCCAACGCCGCCTCCCCCCCAGCACTGCTCCCCACTTTCCATAACTCTTGTTTTTCTTGTTGCAGTGACGGACAAATTCACAGAGAGCATGTACGTCCTGGCCAACGAGCCCTCGGTGGCCCTGTACCGGCTGCAGGAGC
>NW_010425524.1:675-1764 GCF_000710305.1 Buceros rhinoceros silvestris
GGCCAACGAGCCCGCGTTGGCCCTGTACCGGCTGCAGGAGCACGTGCGGAGATCCCTCCCGGAGCTCGCGCAGCACAAGGCGAGTCGCTGTCTCACCTCCCTCAGCGGGCAGGAGGGAGGAAATCGGTCACCAGTGCCCGAGGTGCTGCAGGACCCCGGCTCGCCCTGAACTGGAGGGGCTGAGGGGGAAAAGGTGCACGAGGACAAAGAAAAAGGGCTCATCCGTTAATCTGACAGGTTAAATCTTTTTCCCTCTGCCTGTGGCGTGAGGTTTTTATTTCCCACACAAAATAAGAGGGAGGGTGAGAGCAGGGAAGGGGGAGCATGAAGAAACGAGTGTGAAGAGCCCACGTGAGGCAAAGCAGGATAATGAATCGCTTTGCTCCAGAGCAGGGAGCGCAGCCACGTTCCTGCCAGCCGCGCGGGCCCTCTCGCTGCTCGGCCAGTCGGGATTCATTAGGAGCGCTGGCTCCTGAGGAGATTACTGCCTCGCGTCTATGCTAATGCGCTGTCAGGCCCCATTTTTCACCTGTGCTTTACAGCCCTGCTCTCCAAATTAACCTGAATCGTGACGCTTTATTATTCCATTATTTATTAACATGTTGTGTGCGTGTCCGGCTGCGGTGGTGGGTGTGGAGGGGGGGGTGCGGAATGCGTGTGCTGCTGCGATGGACATTCCTGGGCTGTCACTCGTTTTCCCTGAACCAGCTTTGTCCGTTTCAGGGACCGTGTCCTGGGCAAAAGGAAATTGGGCAAATTGTGTGACCAGTCACGCTCGGTTTCTGTCGGTTTCCGACCCGTGAGGGGTCTGAGGGCGAGAAGCTCCTAATGGCAGCGATGGCTGAGGGAAGGCGCGGACACGGAGCGTGTCATCAGGCAGCGGTGTGTGTGCCGGGCAGGGTCTCTGCACACCTTTGGTTCTCTCATTTTCCCCACTCGGCATGTGCTCACCCCGGTTACCACGGTGCTCCGTGACCTCCCTGGCTGATCTTCAGCTCATTTCCTTTTCTAGCCAAAATTGCTGCCGTTTTCCCCTGCTTTTCTCTGACAAAGGAGGTCGTGCTGTCCTGTGGATGCCAGCCGCAGCCG
>NW_010425524.1:1884-2148 GCF_000710305.1 Buceros rhinoceros silvestris
TGTCCTGTGGATGCCAGCCGCAGCTGCAAGGACCCTGTAACCCCCATGTCACCGCAGCAACCGCCAGCTTCAGCCACCTTTCCCGCTGCTGGCTGGGAGGTGCTGCTGGTGACATCTGTCTTGTTTTGCCCACTGAACGGGCACTTCCAGCTTCTCCGCTGCTCTCCTGGCTTCTGGCTGTGTTTAATGGTGCGGTGATGTGGTGAGAGCCGGGGGAAAATGGAAGGAGAATTATTTGTGGCAGTGGAAACAACGGCCATCCCG
>NW_010425524.1:2291-4594 GCF_000710305.1 Buceros rhinoceros silvestris
CCGATCCCGAGCTGCTGCTGCTGGTGACTTTTCCTCCAGCCTCGTCAGCTCCTGAGTTTGTTTTTTCCAAGGCTGGAGCATCATGTTTGGGAGTGTGCTCTGCTCCCTGCTGGTCACCAGTCCCTAGGAGGAACTGGGAGGGTTAAATATCACTCAGCCTGGGGTCCTGATGGTGCTGCCAGGCTGGCAATGACTTTTCCTCCAGCCTCGTCAGCTCCTGAGTTTGTTTTTTCCAAGGCTGGAGCATCATGTTTGGGAGTGTGCTCTGCTCCCTGCTGGTCACCAGTCCCTAGGAGGAACTGGGAGGGTTAAATATCACTCAGCCTGGGGTCCTGATGGTGCTGCCAGGCTGGTAATGGATTTGTGGCCAGTTTCTTCCTGTTGTCCTTGATCCCACTCTGATTTTATCGCAGTTTCAATCCCTTGAGCTCCGTCAGCCAAACCCCAGGAGAGAGGGAGGGAGGGAGGGATGTGCTCAGCACCCTGATGGGGCCGTCGGCCCTGGGGGGGTGGACGTTTTGGGTTGCTCTGCCAGAGCCCATCTTTGTGGCTACAGACTGGGAGAGGAGGGTGTCAGCGGGGCTGTGCACCGTGGAAACGCTGTCAGGTTTTATCTGCATCAGAGCCAAGGCACTAAAGCGGGGTGGGTTTAATTCTTCAGAACAGAAAAGGAAGAAAAAAGGCTCCGTGTGTATCTATTCTCAGGTAATTTAGTCTCAAGATGTATGAAGGAAACAAGATTTATTGGTGGTTTTCCAGCTTCCGTTCAGCCGTGCAGCATCTCTGATGCTGGCTGAGTTCTGCTGAGACGCAGCCTTTGAAATTCCAGGGGGATTAAGCCTAGGGGGCCAGGAAAACAGTTTCTGTGAGGAGAAGGTCACCTCCGTGCTGCTACAACAAGCAGCTTTCTATGGCTTGATCAAAGAAGAATCTTAATTCCTTCCTCCACATCACAAACTCTCAAAGCAGACTTACCAGCGCCCCGATAAGAGCCGGCGGGACGCGAGGCTGCTCAGCCCTGCTCTGCGCAGGGGATTAAGGAACTCTAGGGAAAGGTTCTTGTTCCTAGTTAAGGACAGGAAAATCCCGGGAAGTGGTGGGAATGCTGGGAACAGCCACCGCTGGCTCTGGGAAACGATTAAACTCTCCTGGTGCTCAGGAGCACAGGCAAGCCGCTGCGGCACCGCTGAGCCAACGCGATGTCAGGGTCCGAGCGGGTGTTACAGATCATCTGGCGCCCCTTGGAGAGCGCGGGATGAGGGGCTGAGGGCAGCTCCTCCGCCTTCCGCCTCTGCGCTCAGAGCGCGTTCCCAGCAGCAGAGACGGTCGTGTCAGACAGGTCTGGGCTGTGGGATGAGTGCGGTCTCCGTGAGTGCCAGGTCAGAGGAGCCGCCTCCGCAGAGAGCTGCTGGGAGCCTGGCGTGTCAAGGCTTGTTTCTTTTGTAGTTCCGAACTCTGTGGTCAGGCCTGATGGAGGGCAGGCTTTGAACACCAGAAGCAATTCTGGATGCGTTCCAAGCTCCTACCCGACCTCCTTCACTCACAGAAGGAGGCCCTTGGATTTCCACGGGCTGGTAACGAGACCCAGCAGGATAGACTGGAAAACGAGCTCCCAGGAGAATAGGTTTTAAAGTGCCCAAACTGCTAAAGGACCTTTGAAACCGTTTTCTCTCGAGCTCCACCTCTGAACTCCGCTGTGCTTTCACTGTGATCTGTATGTTTGGCTGGTTTCCCCTTTCCTTGGAGCGACAGCGTATGATTATGTCCCAGGTCAAAGCTGCTGGAGTTTGTGTGAAGTTTACAGGGCTCCTGCCAGCTTGTGGAAGGAGGGGCACGGCGCTGACTGCTCCTGGGATGTGGAGTTTCCGAGCAGATGGGGCACAGGGCTGTGAAAACGTTTACGGATGGCAGCTCTAACGAAACAAGAGCTTTTGGTGCTGCGGAAGAAGCCTTCACCTGGTTTGGCATGAAGGACTAAGGGCCAGGTTCTGCAGGAGCTGTGGTAGCTCAGATCCCCACCGCCGGGCCAGGCACACCGGAAGATCCCAGTGCTCTGGAACATGCTGTTGCTCCCGGCACAATTGCTGGTTGCTTGTGACCTGACTGTGCCTCCCAGCTGCCTCGTGGGCTAAAACATCCAAAACCAAGGGTAATTTTGCCAGAGTGTCCAAAGCGTTGGCCTGAACTGGTGACCCTTCCGGAAACACGCACCACGAACGTGTCTTTTAAACCCGGAGCAAGTCACAGGCTGTCAAGCAGGAGACAGGATCCAAACGTGATCTCCAGCGAGAGGCAGCCACACG
>NW_010425524.1:4704-5271 GCF_000710305.1 Buceros rhinoceros silvestris
GTGGACGTGGATCCAAACGTGACCTCAAGGGAGGGCCAGCCAGAGCCCTTGTGGGGGCAGGGCTGGCGGAGCGTGTCGCCGCTGCGTCTGCCCAGCGCACACCTAACGGTGCCGCCTTCTCTTCTCTTCCAGTCGGACATGCAGAGCTGGGAGGAGCAAAGCCAAGGAGCCATCTACACGGTGGAGTACGCCTGCAGGTACGGGCAGCTCCTCCGAGCAGGAGGGCTGTGGTGGAAACAAAGCCCTCGCTTCCCTGCTGTGAGCTGGGGAGAGCGCAGTCGGGGTGGGGGTCCTCTCGGGGTGGGGGTGTGAGGACCCGCTCTCTGAGCCGTTACCGTGGATTGCTCGGAGTGAACCGGCTCCTCCCCAGCTCTGCGTGTGGCGCAGACCGGGGCTCCCCTGCAGTAAATCCACGAGTGTGTGGAGGTGCCTGAAGCCGAGGTGTCTTTAACAGCGCTCTGTGCCAGGGGTGTGTGCTCTAAAACCGTGCTGCCTCTGGAAATCCTAACCAGGCCCCCATTCTCCTCTTTTCCCCCTCCACCCCGCCCCCCCCTTTTCCTTTTTTCT
>NW_010425524.1:5403-7825 GCF_000710305.1 Buceros rhinoceros silvestris
TCTTTCAGTGCCATCAAGAACATGACCGACAGCAGCGTGTACTTCAAGAGCATCGACAGCCTGCTCAAACACGCCATCACCATGAAGGAGCAGCTCAACGCTGCGCAGGGCCGCAGGTAGCAAGGGGGGGTCACGCTGCCCCTTTACCCGAGTGACCGTCTGGGCTGGCAGAGCCCTTGGTGACGCTAACGCAGCCCAGAGCCAGAGCAGGACCCCAGACCACAGCTGGAAAGCGTGTGCTTCCAGTGACCTTCTGGTTTTGTTGACTGGGAAGCGAATAATCTTGTTTACAAAAGAGTAACTGGAAAATAATTTATTTCCTCGTTTAAAAAGGGATGTTTGGTGTAATACACAAAATCTTTGTGGTGTCAAAGGCATGTGGAGGAGGTGGGAGGCTGCGGCTGGTGCTGTTCTCTGTGATGGCTGTGGCTCTTTGCGGGCAGAGTCCAGTG
Organism: Buceros rhinoceros silvestris; assembly: GCF_000710305.1. Classification (NCBI taxonomy): domain Eukaryota; kingdom Metazoa; phylum Chordata; class Aves; order Bucerotiformes; family Bucerotidae; genus Buceros; species Buceros rhinoceros. Next base: position 5,856 of record NW_010425524.1, read on the forward strand.
GTTCCAGAACACTGACACATTTTTTGGATGTTTGCAGCTACTAAACCACCTTCCAGCAGGTGGCCCGAGTCTAGTGTGTTTGTTTGTCCGGGTTGGTGCTGGAGTCTGACGGGGAGGGAGGGGGAAAATTCCCAAATGCCCATCCCTCTGTCTCCGCAGACCGCCGCTGCTCCGGGGTCTGTATTTCCCCGGCTGCCCGCGCTGCAGGGTCCCCCTCGGAGCAGTTCTCGTGGTGCCGTGGCTGCGAAGGTTGCTGTCTCAGCACCCCCGGGGCTGGCGTAGGCTGCTCTGTGCTCACTAAGGGCGAGCTTGTTCCATCCGCTCTCCTGCAGCAAGGATTTATTTGAGGTTCTTCACGTTCTTACGGTGCTGGTGTCCTGCTGGATGTGACCATCTCTTTCTCTTTACAGTACTGTTGCCCCACAAGCCAAGAATCCTCCAGCCAGTTCCTGATTTAGACAAGCCTGGCTGTCCTCTGCCGCTTTCTCCAGCCCAGCTCTATGTTCTCCGGCCACAGGAACAAGTGAGAAAGCACCTCTCAATCCGTGAAGCTGCACAGAGGCCCCTGCCCACCTCTCCCTTCCCAGTAGCAAGGAGCTGCCCCAGAGCAGGCAGGTCCTGGGCTCAGGGCTGCTCTTGTGGGGTACTTTGGGCAGCGCCTGCGCCCCTTTCCACAGCGCTCTGCAGAAAGGGAGATGGGGTGGATGAGCCTTGGTCCTTGCCAGCCCTTTCCAAGGGCAAAGGGGCGTTTTCTCTACCTCATGGCCACTGAAATCTCTCGGAAAAACTAGGTCTTGCTCTGGGTATGTTGCGGTCGGCTGTGGGACGGAGGCGCCCTCCAGCTTTGTTCGGGGGCCATTCTGCAAGGAGAGTTTTTCATGTGTGTGCCAAGAAGTTGCTGAATTTGGGTTTAGCGAGAACAATAAAAAAAGCAAAAACAACGTTCTGTCTAAAACCTCCCCCTGATGCTTGCTGCGGGCTGGGGGGTCTTGGAGCCCGCTGGCTCCGCGTGTTTCAGAGGGCACGGAGCAAAACAAAGATGTACAGAGCTGGAACCTTTCAAGTGAAAAAAGAAACGGTCAGTTCTTTAAAAAAAAACCAACCAAACAGAAAAACATTAAAGAGAAGGACTTTCTTCATGCCCTGTGAAGCAGAGCTGTGCGCAGCTTCGGAGGCCATTTAAACGGAGACAGCTTCAGTGTTAATCCCTCCTGGAACCAGGAGAGACGAGTTTTGCTGTAGAAACCCTGTTCTGAAGAATTTTCTGAGGCTGCAGGGATCAGAGCAGTGCTAAATGCTGTTTCCAAAGGAATTGTCCTGTGGGAGGCAGGAGGGAATCAGTGGCCTCCTTTCGCTCCCTGAAATGCTTTGCCGGTTGATGAGTAAGGAGCTGCGGAAGAACAGGGTGTGCTGCTGCCCCCGGGCCAGGGCTGCCAGTGACCAGTGTTGAGGGACAGGGACAGAGTGAGATAAACCTGCCGGTGTTTTCACAGAAACAGCTGCTGCCTTTAGTGCTTGTGCTTCCTGCCCTGCAGGCAGCAGGGGACCGGCAGGGCCCTTCCGGGGGCTGGTGGCTCAGGGCTTTTGGCTTGGAGTGGAGCTGGTGTCTTCTCGGTAGAAAGAGCTTCAGGCAGTGGCTGTGGAGGGGCCCCGGGAGGGGGGCGAGAAGGAGGACGGAGGGTGGAAAAGCAGCCGCTCCCCACCCTGGGGAGACATGCCCTATATTAAGCTCTAAATAGAGACGCAAATCTTGGCCCTGGCGCCTGCAGCTGCCCTGGGACGAGACAGGGGCAAAAAGGTCCCACTTCACTCACACCAGAGTCGAGTCCTTGCCCGAGGCTCCAGGTTTGCGTGACAGCACGTTCCGCATCTCCTGTGTGACGCCGTTCCAGGGCTTGCCCTGCACCTGCAGCAGCCCGGACTCTGCCGACAGTGTCCTGTGCGTTCGGGGCAAGTTGTAGCTCTCCTTC
>NW_010425524.1:7986-8191 GCF_000710305.1 Buceros rhinoceros silvestris
GAGCGCGGGGCTGCCCGAGGAGGTGAGGTTGCTGCTGGCCGGGGACCCCAGCTGGGGTTTGCGCTCCAGGAAAGGAGGGAAAGAAAATTCCCGGTGGATCTCGGGCCGGGGCCGGGGCACAGCCACATCCTTGTTGTTCAGGTCGCTGGCGGAGGATTCGCCGTGCTGGGCAGAGTCGTTCTCGTACAGGGTGTGAGAGACCTCA
>NW_010425524.1:8230-8765 GCF_000710305.1 Buceros rhinoceros silvestris
CGAACCAGGGCGTGGGTGATGGTGATCAGCAGGACGATGATGCCGGAGGAGAGGATGCAGGCGCTGGCGATGCCGGCCTCCAGTTCGAACAGCAGCAGCATGTAGATGGCGAGAGCTGGAGGGAAAGGAGAGTGCAGAACATCTTGAGGAACCAGAAGGACTAAAGCGAAGCGTTTGAGCTGCAAACTTCAGGCTGGAGGAGCCCTGCTGAGCGCTGGGCACCCAGAACAGAAAGATCATGCTACGGGAATGAGCTGGCAAAGCCGTTTGCAAACCAAAGCTGGTGCTGAAGTAGAAACGCAGCAGCCAGCGCGGGGTGGGCTGGGCTGGGCAATGGGCACTTGCCTGTCAGGTAGACGGAGACCCCGCAGCAGAACAAGCCGATGGCAGCATGGCGCACCGTCCGGCTGTCCAGAAGGAACCAGTCTGCCCTGCAAAACAGCAGAGAAACATCCAGAGAAACATCCTGGCCCTGGTTTCAGCACGGGGAAAACGCTGCTGCTCTGGTCCCCGCTGAGAAACCGAAACGTTGGGT
>NW_010425525.1:0-215 GCF_000710305.1 Buceros rhinoceros silvestris
TGGGACACTGCAGGGGTGTCCCCTGCTGCCACCCTGGGGCGCACAGCAAGAGCTGGACCTGTCTGGGATGGCCCCAGTACCCCACAGACCTGGCACCCCAGGGCTGCCAAACTGGCCAGGCTGGGATGCAGCATCCCTGACAACAGGCCCACAGGAGCCGGGGGAACGAAATGCTCATGGCAGGGCTCCGTGACCCCGGGGCTTGGGTCCCGGGG
>NW_010425525.1:246-649 GCF_000710305.1 Buceros rhinoceros silvestris
CCAGGCGCTGCCAGACGGGCCAGGCTGGGATGCAGCATCCCTGACAACAGGCCCACAGGAGCCGGGGGAACGAGATGCTCATGGCAGGTCTCAGTGACCCTGGGGCTGGGTCCCAGTGGGTACCTGGAAGTGCCCTGACAGCCTGGAGACCCCCGTGCTGGGACTGTGCCAGCAGAACCCTTCCGCTGCTGCCAGCTGGGTGCCGGGGAACAAAGAGGGCAGGGGACAAGGCAGAGCACAAAGTGGGGACAGGAGCAGCCAGACCCTGCAGGGCACAGGGACAGCGCAGGAGCTGGGGACACACGCTGGGGCAGAAGATGTGCCCATTGGAGACCAGAAAAGCTCCTGATCCCAAGACCAACCCTTAAACCAGGGCCAGAGTGGCTGGGGGAGAGCCAGACCT
>NW_010425525.1:849-1206 GCF_000710305.1 Buceros rhinoceros silvestris
AGCGCTGCAGCTGAGCCCACCATGGTAGGACACCGCAGGGGCTTGGCAGAACGCTGGTCATGGGCTGGGACATGGCCCTAGCAGTCCTCTCTGTGGGACATGGCACCACGTGTCACCCTGCGCGCTGAACATGGCTCCCTCATGGCCCCACGCTGCTCTCACACTCGCTGTAGGTGTGGGCTCCATCCCCACCAGCTGTTCGGGGATGTGACATTCCACCCCTCAGGGATTTCCTCCTGTCCCCATCAGCCTCCAGAGACGGCAGCCCCCAGGCACTCTTGGGTGCTGCTCCGTGGGGGTTGGGGTGGCTCAGGAGGACCACAGCCTGGTTCTCCTCTCTTTGCAGCAGTTTCCCTT
>NW_010425526.1:0-726 GCF_000710305.1 Buceros rhinoceros silvestris
AACAGGAGGCTCAGGGGAGACCTTCTCGCTCCCACAGCTCCCTGATGGGGAGGGTCAGTCTCTTCCCTGCAGGGACAAGAGACAGGATGAAAGGAACCGGCCTCAAGCTGCACCGGGGGAGGTTGAGGTTGTCCCTGAGGAACCATTTCTTCCCCGCTGGGGTTGTGCAGGGCTGTCCCAGGCTGCCCAGGGCAGTGGTGGAGTCCCCATCCCTGGAGGGGTTGAACAGACATGTCAGTGGGGTGCTGAGGGACAGGGGTTAGTGGGGACCTGGCACTGCTGGGTTAATGGTTGTACTCAAGGACCTTAAAAGTCATTTCCAGCCTCAACAATTCAAATTTGGAGGTTAAGCAGCAGGACAGAGAAGACAAAAAGTGTTAATTGGTGGGGAAGAAACCAGCTGATTCAAGACAAGAAAAGGGGAAAGTTGAGGTTGGCCTCAGGCTCTCTGATCGGAACCCGGTGAGCTGAAAGGTCTTTTCCAACCCAAACAATTCTGTGGTTGCACACAGGGACAAACCAAACTGTGCAGTCACATCAGCTGCAGCCTGGGGAAGGGGCTGCCATGACACGAGTGAAAGCCAGCACCATCCCAGACCCCATCCGTGTCCTGCGCTGCCCCTTCACGCTGCCGCAGCCCTCTGGTTGTTCCCCCCCATTCGGCCATCTCCCTCCCCCTGCTCCCAGACCGGCAGCAGCCACTGCCGTGCCTGGCCTGGACCCGGC
>NW_010425526.1:852-1987 GCF_000710305.1 Buceros rhinoceros silvestris
CAGGGACACCAAACAGCTGCTGAGCACCCATGAGGTTCTCTCGGCGTGTTCCCCCACAAAGACGAGGCCCAGGACAGCTTCTGGAGGGATGCCTGGCTGTCCCCAGCTCTGCCTGCCCATCAAACCAAGCAGGTGGCTCATGCAGGGGTGCGAGCCACAGCCAGGCATTGCGGAGCAGGGGGTTACTTGCTCGGTCAGACAGCACGGGGTAAGGAAGATCCTCCCCACCATGAGGTTCTCTCGGCGTGTTCCCCCACAAAGACGAGGCCCAGGACAGCTTCTGGAGGGATGCCTGGCTGTCCCCAGCTCTGCCTGCCCATCAAACCAAGCAGGTGGCTCATGCAGGGGTGCGAGCCACAGCCAGGCATTGCGGAGCAGGGGGTTACTTGCTCGGTCAGACAGCACGGGGTAAGGAAGATCCTCCCCACAGCTCATGCACGGCTCGTGACGCAGCTTCTGGATCCCAGACTCATGCCATGTGTGATGGGACCAGCTGCAGACTGTTTCCAAGAGGGTGAAGGAGAAATTGGGGGGCAGGGTCTGGCATAGCAAGGCTGAGAGGACAAAACAGTTGTTGAGGTGGACTTGAAGAAAGCTTTTTTGTGGGAAAGGAGCGGCAAGAGGTCTGGAGGTCAGGAGGCACCAGCCTGAACATGGAAGGAGAAGCAGAGAGTGAGACGGGCACGACGAGACACTGGGCGAGAGGCTCAACGGCGAACACACAGAGCACAGGTGCAGTGCAGGAGGGGCAGGCAAAGATTTGGCCTGAAGAGAATAGTGGGAGAGAGATCAGGTACCTGGCAGGGATGCTACAAACCAGCTTTTCTCTTGAAATGACGGGCTGGAGGGCTGCCCAAGCACCCTGACATGGGAGGATCAAGGAAAAAAACAGAGGTTTTTTCCATTGTTTTCATAGTCTGAGAGGCTTTTGATGCACATCTCCTTCCTTCCTTCCCGAGCCCCAAGCTCCTGACCCTCCTCCCACCGCCCTCCCGACTGCCCCGCACCCTGCTGCAGTCCTCAGCTCCAGAGGGAGGCCGCTCAATGAGGCCGTTGTTGACTTGAAAGTCTTCATACAGCATTGTGTGAGGGAACCTCTCGCTAGCCAGGGACTGGGGGGTGGGCAGGGGGGCCG
>NW_010425526.1:2352-2639 GCF_000710305.1 Buceros rhinoceros silvestris
CCCCGAGGCGGCTGGGACAGATGTCCCGCTCTGGCCACAGAAGCGGGAAAGGGGCAGAAAGACGCGGCGCCATCCCCATCGTGGGGAGCACGGGTGGGTAAGGGCAGAGCTAAACGCTCCGAGGAGGATTTCAAGCATTTTCCACTCGTTTCCTCACGCAAGGCGGGAAAGGGGAGGGTGTGGGGGCAGAGAGGCAGGAAATCTCCCGGAGCCGCTGAGCTATAAACAGGCGGTGGAGAGGGCAGGACCGCAGCGGCCAGCGCCACGCAGAGCCGCGCTGGCCCCGC
>NW_010425527.1:0-1018 GCF_000710305.1 Buceros rhinoceros silvestris
TGGGACTCGCCGGGATCCGCAGCATGACGCCACCGCCGCCCTAAACCCCCTCCCTCCCTGGGACAGGAGCATCAATACGTGTGCGCTTGTGCGTGGACGCGCACATAAACACGCAGTGGGCGCCGCAGCAGGGTAAGTTCGAAGCACCGTTAGGTCATGCGGGACTCGACCTTGAAGGAAAGGCAGAGTTCAAAGCAGGGCGAGGTGAGCTGCCCAACGCGAACCAAACCGCGGCTGTCTTTTTCGATGGCCAAAACAGCCAAGGATCCGCCCTGCTGACGTCTTTCGCCACCCCTGTGTGGTCCTGAGGCTGTAGGGGGATCTGCTGCCTGCCAGCTGAGCAGCCCTCTGAGCTGCCGTTGGCAGGTTAGGAGCTGTAAATATTGGAACATTCTTCTTCCAGAGGATGCTCTAAGATAAAGCACCGTGATTTGAAACACAATGCTCTTCCTTCTGAAGAGGAGCAGGAGAGGTTCTCCAGTATGTTGCTCTGTGGCAGGGTAGCAAGATTTGTCCTCGGGGTTTTTTAGGCATGAAGAGGTTAGTGCCGTTAATGCTTTTTACACAAGATGGTTCAAAAGTGTCACATTCCCTCACGTCCAGGTGCTTCTTTACCAGACGGCTGTGTAATAACTGTGAGCATGGTCTAATACCGAAGGCAAACTTCTTGTGGCAGGGCAGAAGTGTCCAGCGGAGGGTTAAGGGTTAGCTGTTTAGTCAGGCAGCTCAGTAAGCCTGGAAGAGACAGGGGCATCTCTCTAGGGCTCTGTGATAGTGGCCAGAGAGAGCTGCTCCATTGTTTTATCTTTAATTTTGCTTTTTGACCCTGCATGAACCTAGAAGAGTCTCTGGGAAGGCCAGGAGCTGCCTGGGGCAGCTGGCAGCCAGGTAGGATCGGTTACTCCTCATTTCTTCCCAGGAAAAGTCTTGGGAGAACATAAATATGTGAAGCATCACTACTGAAATCTGGATTAAGCACAACCATAAAGTCATGATGCTGCAGCAGAACAGTTAGACT
>NW_010425527.1:1160-2707 GCF_000710305.1 Buceros rhinoceros silvestris
CACCATCCCACAGATGCTTAATACCAGTAGCCCTCAAGGGCTGGGTACCTGATCTGATAGAAGATCTATTGAAAAGACATTAAAGAGCTATCTAGAGCTCTGTTATAGACTTGTAAACTACTGGCAAAGCATAGAAGGATGTTAAGGTACAGTGGGCGCCTTGGGTGATTAATCCTGGAGTGAGGAAGGTGTGAGCATGGGCATAGCCAAGCATGCATAATGACTCTGGATAAGGAAACCACACACCTTGATGTCCATAAAGTGATTCAAGACAGACAAACTATGAATATTAATCTGACATTAAGTCTTCAAAGATAAAACAACAAATCTCTAAATTTAGGTTGGGGGAAAGGGAAGATTAAACTCCTCTGAATGCAACTGGAATTTGACAACTAGAACACCTATGACCCATGGTTATTTTGCCCTTCAGCTGCTGCAGACTTCTGAAGATCCCCAAAGGAGCTAAGAAGTAACCCCACTGAAAGCTGACTTGATGGATTCCAAAAAGCTCCAGAATTACATACACACACACACACACACACACACACTCACACCCATCACCTCCAGACATCTGCTAACATACTGGGAGCAGCAGGAAAGTTCCCCTCATTCCAAATATTTGCTTATTTCAGAAAACAGCATATCCTAATTTCCCATGGATTGTTTTATGTAGTTGCCACATCCTCTGGACTGTGTCCTTGCATGGGATGACCTTTGCTGCTGGCTGATAGCGTGTAGATCCCTTCCAGGCACACAGCATATAGAAGAAAAGAAGATCTGCCCATCCTTGCCTTGTGGAGTCTGTGCCATGCCATGACGAGGGCTTCTGAGGCTCCACATTCACAGCTCCTTCCCCCACACACACCTCAGGACCATACAGGTGCTGCAGCAGGTTCCCCACTCTGCTCTGGAGCTTCTCCCTTGTCCTCTACAAAGCAGTCCTCATGACCTGTCCCAGCGGCTGAGCACATCTTGGACTTGCTGCACCTCTTAGCCCTGCCACAGCCAAAGCCATCTCTGGTACAGTGTGGGAAGGGCTGACTGGAGCTGTGACTCTTGGAACTAGGGCTTCTCTGGAGATGCCTGAGAAGACCACTCCCTTCTCTAAAGCTGCTACTTCAAGTGTTCAAGTTTCCCTCCTCGGAATCTTAGGGAGCATATAGGAATTCCTTTAAATAAAAAGAAATTAAACGCCCCAAAATTCCAGTGGTATGACCTGAGACAGAGTCACAGTCCACAGCACAGACTGGCAGTGACCCTGTAGCCCTTGTCAAGAGCCCAGGTTTAACATGTCCCCTATGCAGCACCATCTTTTAACCCAGTGGTCTCCAAACATTTTTAATTGTACACCACATCAGTAAAAAATCTTTGAGCATGCACTTCCAATCTATGTATATTTATTTATGAATTATGTACATGTGCTACTCTGCTAATATACTATGTATGTTATAAAACATATACATAACATAAATTAAAAAAGGATGAGATAAAGATGAAATAAACACTATTCTTCAAATTACATTTAATTTTTATTTTATTATTTAATT
>NW_010425528.1:0-257 GCF_000710305.1 Buceros rhinoceros silvestris
GGAGTATGGGTGAGCTGCCCTCGGTGCCTCAGTTTCCCCTTTGGTGCTGCAGGGCCCATGAACTGCCTCGCAGAGGGGCAGCCCCCGGAGAGGGGTGGAGGAGGCTTTTGCTCCACACTGGCCCAGTCCCTGGCTGCTGAGGGGACCCAGAGCTCCCACATTCCCACTGGTGTGGGGACGTTTTCGGAAGCAGCGCCTCGGACAGGCCCTGTTCCCTTTGTGGCGGGAGGAGAGCTGGTCGTCGGGGCACTCTTTTT
>NW_010425528.1:632-884 GCF_000710305.1 Buceros rhinoceros silvestris
CAGGAGGGACAGGGAGACACTCGTCCTCGTCCCCCTGTGACCCTGCAGAAGCCCAGGGTCTGTGGTTTTGTGTGTGTGTCCCCCTCTCTGTCCCCATCCCAGCTGAAAAACACCATCTGAGCTGTCAGGGCTGTCCCAACCCCCCCCCAAACTGCTTCTGCTCTAAGCGAATCCCCTTTGGGTGTGTATCAGAGGGACTGGAGCCCCCCGTGCCCGTGGCAGGGGGGGTCACCGTCAGGCGGGGCGGGGGCG
>NW_010425528.1:1103-1389 GCF_000710305.1 Buceros rhinoceros silvestris
GCGGGGCAGGGTGGGCCCCCGTCAGGCGGGGGGGGGCCGGGGTGGAAGACGTGCCCAGCCAGACCCTGATGCCGTCCCCCTCTCCCTGGCCAGGCCGTTTGGCCGTCTGGTACAGAATGTATCGCCAAGTACAACTTCCACGGTACCGCCGAGCAGGACCTGCCCTTCAGCAAAGGAGACGTCCTGACCATTGTCGCTGTCACCAAGGTGAGGCCGCTGCCCCCTGCGCCGGGGTTTCCGTGGGGGTCCTGGCGTTCGCCGTGCTGGCGGGGGCCCCTGGGCGCAC
>NW_010425528.1:1542-1823 GCF_000710305.1 Buceros rhinoceros silvestris
CACCGGCGGTCCCGCAGCGCTCGCAGGGCAGGAATCAGGCCACACGGGTTGTTAATTAATTCACTACCTCGTTAGTTAAGGTTGCTCCGAAATGTGTTAAGCCTCCCAGTGCCTCCCGGGAGGCGGAGGAGGGAAGGGAGAGGCTCGCAGTTGGGGAGCAATCTTGTGCTCGGCACCGGGGCAGAGAAGGAGGTGGGTCGGGGCAGGGGTGGCCTCCGAGCAGCCTGGAGGGGGATTGCAGTGACCTCCACGGGGCCCCCAGCATGGGGGTTTGCTGGCCC
>NW_010425528.1:2087-2434 GCF_000710305.1 Buceros rhinoceros silvestris
GTGGGACGCTGCCAGCTCCGGGGGCCGCAGGCTGGTGGTGCCAGCTCTGCTGTCCTCGCAGGATCCCAACTGGTACAAGGCGAAGAACAAGGTGGGCCGGGAGGGCATCATCCCCGCTAACTACGTGCAGAAGCGGGAAGGAGTGAAAGCTGGGATCAAGCTCAGCCTCATGCCGTGAGTATCCGCGGTGAAGCCGGGGGGGAGCTGGCTTGGTCTGGGGCGTCCCCTCTGCGTCAGAGCAGAGAGCTGGCCTGCAGCGTGCCCTGTGTGCCAGCAGAAGGCACTGCCCTCGCAGGGCTTGGCCAGGTGGCCAGAGAGAAGGGGCAGGGGCTTGGCCTTTCCCAGCA
>NW_010425528.1:2573-2903 GCF_000710305.1 Buceros rhinoceros silvestris
GGCCTTTCCCAGCAGCACTGGTTTGGGACGGGCTGCTGGTGGGAAGAGCTCGGAGCACCTCTGGAGCTCCCTGCAGAGGTGGGAAGATGCTGGGGGATTGGATTGTATCTCAGACTGGGGCTGGTCCTCAGAGCTGTGGTTGTAAAGTTGCTGGGAATAAAAACGGGTTGGAGCGGGGTCTGTAGGGGAGTGATGGGAGATGGGCGGGCAGGGGTGGTTGGATGGATGGTGACCGGTGACCCCCAGGCTGGAGGAGCTGGAGGAGGCCCCCGAGGGTGGTCGGAGGGGTTGAGTGCCGGGATGGGGAGCTGGACGCTGTGGAGGGAGCCG
>NW_010425528.1:3303-3533 GCF_000710305.1 Buceros rhinoceros silvestris
CTACACCCTGTGCGTGAGCTGCGAGGGGAAGGTGGAGCACTACCGCATCATCTACTCCTCCAGCAAGCTGAGCATCGACGAGGAGGTCTACTTCGAAAACCTGATGCAGCTGGTGGAGGTGAGGTGTCGCCACCGCTCCTGTCCCCCTCGGCCAGCCTGGGGAGCAGCGGTTTGACCTCGGGGTGTGGGGGGACACGTGGGTCAGAGCTTGTGGGGCTGCGGGGTTGGAG
>NW_010425529.1:0-2072 GCF_000710305.1 Buceros rhinoceros silvestris
GAATTGGGCGCTGGGCTGTCCGAACGCGCTTAGCACCAGCTTAGTTAGCTCCATCTGCATTTGAACTAATTCCAATCAGCAGGATCCGATTTAGTCCAAGCTGCTCTGGCTCTTCCGTGGCAGAAAAGGCAACACTCAGCAGTTTTGCTGAAACCGCCCCGAGTCGGCACGGCCCGTGCTCAGCCCCACAGCACATGGGGAGCACCTCCCGCTCTCGGGGACGCCAGGAGCGGGGTTTCTCAGGGATGCCAGGAGAGGAATCCCTCAGGGATGCCAGGAGCAGGGTCTCCTGGGGACACCAGGAGTGGGGTCCCTTGGGGACACCAGGAGTGGGTCCTCTGGGTGCCCCAGCCCTGCATCCCACAGCACCGCTTGGTGCTCCCCTCCTCCAGCCCCTTTCCAACCACTCCTTCCCGCCGCGCTCCCCAGGCCGGCTAATTTCCAAGCCCTATCTCTACATCGCACTATTTATAAGCCCAAGGTCTTTGTGACTTTAATAAAAAAAAAAAAAAACACCCTCTCTGTCTAAAGCCCCCGTGACGGGAGGGTTTGGCACCTCCTCTGACATCAGCGGCTGATAAGTCGGGCTTATCTCCTGCGAGAGCCCCGCGAAGGTCCCTCTGGCGAGATAAGGCCAGTGCAGCTGTCGATAGAGGCTTTCGCAGGCGAGGATTTAGATAAAAGAAAATGTGACGGGAGGGGGGGGCGGAAAAAAAGGAACTTTAAAAGTCTCAGCCTGAACTGGGTCTGTGCCACTGGCCGGGCAGCACCGGGGGGGGCAGGCTGGGCAGGAGCAGCCCTCTCGCTGGGAAAAGCGAGGGCCAAGGTCTTGGTCCCCATGCGGGCTTCAGTGCAATGTCTGCGCATCCTTCCCCAGGCGTGGCGGGGGCTGCCTGGGCTGTAAGCCCCTAAAAAGGGAGTTTTCAGCATTGAGAGAGGAAGGGGGGCAGGAACGGGGATGCTGCAAAGCCGCTTGAGTCATGTCGCCGCGTGTCCCCCCTGGCTATTAAAAGTTTGGCACAAGGACAGGAGGGGACCGGGTCACCTCTGGCTTCTGACAGCACCAGACAGACAGACAGATGGATAGCGTGGGAGCGAGGCCAAGGCTGGCAACAACCCCTCGGAAGCGGCACCGATAAATTAAGCAAAAGCCCTCTCCGGTTCCCAGGGTCCCAACAAACCCTTCCACCACGGTGCCGGAGCTACCTGCCATGTCTGGGGACACCCCTGTCCCTGTCCCTCCATGCTGGGATGGGGGAGAAACCCACCGCCCCAATGCCGAGCTCTCCTTCCCCAGGGACATCGGTGCTACCCTTGTAGTGGCACTGGCACTGCTGCTGTCACCATCGCCAGTCCCCATGGGCACTGGTTTCCCATCAGAACCAGCTTCCCACCATCCCATCCCTCCTGCGAGGGTGAGGAGGTGCTGGAGGAAGGCGGCACAGAGCGGGTGCCCACCCTACCCCAGGGTGAGCGGGATTTGGGCTGGTGCTACTGCCCCAGCTTGTGCCCATCGCCCACTCAGCAGCAGATTTACAGTCCCCCGGCCGGGGTGCGGCTCGGTCCTGCAAGGGGCGAGCACAGCAAAGGTCACCCCACCGTAAATCACGGGGAGCACTGGATAAAATAAAGCAGCAAGCTCGCCGCCACCGTGCCGAGGGCTGCAATAAAGCACGGTGCGGTGCCGCTGGCCACGCCGCGACCTTCCCCTCGCCCGGCCGCTGCTCCATCCCGCCCGGCTAATCCGCTCCTCTCCGCTCCAGCCCCAGGCCTTTCAGGGGGCCCTGTTAATAATTAAATGTTAATCTAAAAAGCAATTTTAGCTGCAGTGCTGCAGATCTGGTTAGAGATTACATTAGCATGTAAGAGTCAAGGGTAATTTTCTCTAACCCCTCTTGTGATCTTTAAAACCCGCAGATCTTAAAGCAACACCAGCTCCTCTGATTAAAATTGGAAGCTGGGGTTTGCAGCGGATAATGATGCTGGAAGTGATTATTTTGCTGCTCGGGATCTCGCTGGGGCAGTGGTGGAGCAACCCGCTCCGGCTGAGCGGCTGCTCCCCGCCTGGAGAG
>NW_010425529.1:2184-2958 GCF_000710305.1 Buceros rhinoceros silvestris
CCAGCTGGTATCACTCAGAGCCACATCCTCAGCTTGAGGGGCTGACCCTGGTGGCTGGACCCCGGCTCAGCTTTGCGGCCAGGGGGACCCTCATCCTCCAACCTCTCCATCACCCCCCACCCCCCCCGAGATGGAGCCTGCAGGGCTCCGTGCACCCATGGGGAGGGTGCACATCCCATGGAGATGCGGGCAGACACCCCACCAGGGACGTGCGTGCACAAGCCTCTCCTGAGCGCGCCCTGTGTGGGAACGGGACAGTCCCCTCCAGCGGTGGGGACACCAGGAGGCACGTGGGGACAGGCGGGGCCAGGACAGAGCATCCCCTCACAGCTGGTATCTTAAGGCAGACGTGAGGAAAGGTGTCTCCCACCCCACCCAGCAGTGAGGTTCCTGCTCCTGTGGAGAAACCTCTTGGACTGCTCAAGCAAAGCACCACCAAACCCACCCTAAAACATCCTTCTGCTCACAAGCGGGGCCGGGGAGGCTGGGATGGTGGCACGGAGCAGCGGACACGAGCGCATCGTCCCCCTCCCGTACAGCGGCCCCGATGGAAGGAATAAGGTATCAGACATGCCCGTCACGACGGAATTAAAAAAACCGATTCGAGTGCTGCTGAGCGTTCGCAGACATCCTCGCGAGGGCTCGGGCGGCCTGGTTAAATTTATGTGTCAGCTTTAAGGAGGCCTCTCATCAAATGAGCTATTTTGGGCAGAGATTAAACATCTATTTTAGCTGCGAGCGGGAACAGCTCTCGAACAGGTTAATAACGATGCT
>NW_010425529.1:3654-4013 GCF_000710305.1 Buceros rhinoceros silvestris
AGAGGAACCTCGCTCATCCCACACGGTCATGCCATGCCCCCACCCTGCACAGGGATGGGGCAGAAGGGGATGAACCCACTGAGGTGCCCACTGTCCCCAGCAGCATGAGGTGGATGCTCGGGATGCTCATGGGGTTTTGGTCCCAGCCCCAGCAGAGATGCGGGATCAAACCAGCAGAAAAGCCTCCAGAGCAGGAATTAAAGACACCCCAGCCCCTGAAGAGCCAGGAGCCCAGCCCAGCACAAACATCCACCCCCACTTCCCCAGCTGAGACCCAACAGACTCGATACTGCAGAGACCGAAGCTCCCCAGAACACGACACGGCTCCTCCCGATCCCCCCCACACACCCGGACCCTGG
>NW_010425529.1:4183-4428 GCF_000710305.1 Buceros rhinoceros silvestris
TGCGCCGGGCTCCCCCGTCCGTGGCATCTGTGCGTTCGCCGCTCAGTAATTACAGCCCCGAGTGCCTGAGCTGTGAAAGAATCTGACGAAGGAATCCAGGGTAGATCGCACTGCTGAAATTACTATAATCAAAGGCTTTCACAAAGGCTTCAAATGCAACCAATTACCCTGAAAGGCGAGGCAAGGAAGAAAACAAATTAACGTGTTTGCACAGAGCCTCCACGGCAATGCACACACAGCCCCGC
>NW_010425530.1:0-1229 GCF_000710305.1 Buceros rhinoceros silvestris
CGCTCTTCCCAGTGTTCTCCTGCCTTTCCTCTCCTCCTGAGCCTTTGAGGTCTGGCTTTGATCTCTCTGCCCAAGCAGCCAACTGGCTCAGCAGCAAAATGTCCTGGGTCCACTTCTCGTGATTTTTATTATTATTATCTTAAAATATTTTCCACTTAGTAGAAGAAAGAAAAAAAAATCCTTGTCTCCATTAGCAGAATTATCAAAATTGTGGAGCACAAAATAGGGCTTTAAAGGGACTCAAAGTCAGCAGTAAAAGGTTTGCAGCCATCGCACCTAATTAAGTTACATCTCTCCTAAAACAAAATATTCCTTCTTTTTCCGAGGTGAGGAGAAGTAAACCAGATGTGCAAACCTGCTGTCTCTCACATGCGCTCTCGCCACTGAGACGGGTGATGCCCGTGCAGGTCTCGCTGGTCACACCCGTCTCCTCCTGCATCTGTGTGGCAACTCCCCGGGCTCGCCCCGCTTGGTCCATCCCTCCTGGCTCCCTCCTGGCAGCACCCAGGATGTTGCCTGCGCGTGGGCTGCTGCTGCCTGCACCACGGGCTGGAGCCAGACCGGCAGCGGCAGCTCGGAGGCCGCGCGTCTGTGGCAGTGTCTGAGGAGGGTCACAAGGGATAAAGGGGCTGAGAGCTCCCTTGGGACACAGATGGGACCGAGCTGCGGCACAGGACGGGAGCTCCCTTTGGCAAGGAAGGGCAGAGAAATGAGCCCGGGATGGGCTGTAGCACATCCCAGGGGATGCCACAGCATCTCAGGGTTTGTGGGTGCCCTTCCACAGCCTCGGGCTGTGGCAGGTCTTTGCCAGGTCCCTGACTCATCCCCCAGCCCCTCCACGGACACAGCAGGAGGGGTGGGCAGGAGGGTGGCTGTGGAGGCTGAACTCGCTGCTCTCTCCACGGCCCTGCAGCACGTGTAATGCCATGTCCAGAGAGTTTTAAAAAGGAGCTGGGAAAGTGGGGGATGCTCTGGGAGCTGCCAGGGGAGAGGTACTCGTGAGGTGACTTCACCAATGGCCATCCAACTTCTCCTGATGGTTTGGTGGGGTGGACAGAGTGCGCTGTCCAGCTGGGCTGTCAGGGCAGGCAGAGCCGCTGGGACCTGCCTGCGGAAAGAGCTGCCACCCATCCCCTGGCACCACCCTGCAGCATCCCAGCGGCAGGGGAGGATGGAGCCATGATCCATAGCCACGTCCCGGCGAGAGGCACGGGGAGACAACCCACGAA
>NW_010425530.1:1382-2587 GCF_000710305.1 Buceros rhinoceros silvestris
AAGCAGAGCCCTGCTGTGGGTGGGCGCCTGTGGGGACAGGATGGGTTGCCCAGGGAGAGGCAGTTTGTAGAGGTGCGGGCAGGACCCCCTGGGTGGAGACTGAGCTGGGAACCAGCCCTGGCACCCACATTGCCGTTTAGCCAGCTCCAGCACCCAACCCACCTGTGATGCGGGGGCCCAGGGAGAGGCAGTTTGTAGAGGTGCGGGCAGGACCCCCTGGGTGGAGACTGAGCTGGGCACCAGCCCTGGCACCCACCTGGCCATTTCGCCAGCTCCAGCACCCACCCCACATGTGATGCGGGGCCACGTGCTCCAAGGCACAAAGGAAGGGAGATGCTTCGAGTTACTTGGTCTTTTCTCTTTTTTCCTTCCCAAGTTTCTTCCATCGGTCGAACAGGAATTGATTTTGTATTCGCGGAATGTTCCTCAGCACAAAGCCGAAGTTAAAAAAATCCCCAAACTAATCCCAGATTTTTAAGTCGCAACACTATTTTCCAGCTCTTTTGAACCACAGTTTTATGATGTTAAGCAGGAGCAGGAGCCCAGGGCAGATACTGATTTTCTTTCTGCTTTTCTTCCTTTCCTGTTTTCCCTGCCACTGAGGCAGGGTGGGGCAGGTTGGCTGAGGCTGCCCTGCAGCCTGGTCCCATCACCCATCACCCCACTGCCCACGCGCTCAGCACCAGTGTGGTCTCAGCACCATGTGGCAGCCACTCTGGTCCCCCTCCTGCCAGACACACCAGTTAGTGTCACCCTTCTCTGCCACAGCACTCAGTGTCCATGGGCAGAGCTGTGCCCAGGGGCAGCTGCAGGACGGTTTCTGTGCCCCTCGGCCACCTCCTTTCACCGCCTGGCTTTGGCACAGTGCTGGCCAAACTGCTGTGGTGGCCCAGCTCCCAGCACCAGCTCCAGCACTGGGGCACTGTGGACCCGCACAGTTCTGCACCTTCTCCGAAGGCTTGCAGGGGGCTGGGAGCAGCAGGCACGGAAGGGCACACCCTGCACCCATCCCCAAAAAGGATCTTCCCCATGCCAGGGCAGTTGCTTGGGCACACAATAGCATCCTCTACTCTGCCAAGAAAACATCACCCTTTCTGCCAGGTGCTCCCCAGAAGAAGGCAGGAGCTCCCTTTTGGAGTCCGCTTCAGAAAAGGACAAAGCAGTGTGTGAGGGACACGGCTGTAGCATGTCCCAGGGGATGCAGC